>NC_080425.1:83324950-83624950 GCF_029873635.1 Malania oleifera
GACATCAACTAGCTATTCATCTTGGGTATATTTTCAGTATTATCAGTTATAACAGACATTTCATGATCAGTATGCATTATTAGAAAATATGAAAGTATATGATTATCCACTATGTTATGATGTATGTTTTCAGATATTTGAAATGTATTGAATATGTATAACTACATTAAATATTCATGTTACCACACAACTGTATTTAGTTTATTTCCCCTTATTGAGAAGTTTCTCACCCTCGAACATTAAATGATTTTCAGGAAACCCAGACAGACCGGTGGGTCAGGGCCGCCACTGAGTGAGTTGAGCGAGAAGGGTAAGTTCTGATCTAGGATCAGGAGATTTGGTGTAAGATCCTAGGTTTATTTTGGCATTTTTGGAGATTGTATATAAACACAGTACTATGAGATTATAGTTAACTCTAGCATTATATCTACTATGTTTAAGATGTTGATGTTTTACATTTACTGCTGCCTAGGTTCTGCTGTGTATGACAGGTGTCCCCACTACCCATGGGTTTGGGTTGACCATTTTATTTATTATGTTTCATTTTATATTAAGATAAGCAGGTCGTTACATTGGACCTAGGTCTTGGATCTTTGGGTCTATAGTCCATATGGGTCAGATTTGGTTTAATAGGTCAGGTCAAGTGTCAATGGGCCAGTTTCAAAACAATTTTTGCATTAATGGATTTGTATGATTGAACATGAAAACAAAATAAAACACAAAAATAAGACAAAACCAACCTTTGGTCTTCAACTCCTTCAGTATTCTCGCTCACTCCCAATTCCCTTCTATCACTAACTTTTTGCTTGAATCTCCTCTTCAAACCTTTAGTTCCTCCAACTCTGCAATTGCCTCTATCCTCTTGGATTCCTTCAACAATTCTTTGAATTTCTCTTACTCTTTCACAGTATCTCTAGTTTATGCTCTCTATATCTCACCCTCGATCAGGATTCTCACAATCGCTCACACGATTTTTTCTCTCTTTGATTCTATGTTTTTGTCTCTGTGTGTCTTCTGTGCCTCTCGGAGAGCCTCTATTTGTAGGCTTAGGAGCTTCAATCAGCATTAAAATCAAATCAAAATAGATCAATCAAATTAATAAATAGATCAATAAATCTTTATTGCTGATTTCCTAATCATTTATCCTTCCATGTGTGTCCTATCCTTCTCAAAAAAAAAAAAAGCCTTCCATTATAGGCTCAGGAGCATTGAAACTTGATCTTTATTACTGACTTCTTTCCATGCATGTCTCAGAGGTATCTAAATTTGATCAATCAATTTAAGAAAACAAATCAATCAAATTAAGAAACAGATCACTCAATCTTTATTGCGGATCAATCAAATTAAGAAACAAATCACTGAATTTTATTACTGTTTTCCCTAGCTTATTGCTTCGTGTGTGCAAGTGTTAGCATGGGATTGGAGAGTCTGACTCTTTTTAGTTTCCCCCCTTTTTGTATATATTTTTTCTTCAATGTAAAACTGCAGCATTTAGAATTTTCACTGTATTTCATTTTTTTTTTGGTATTTTTTTCATGAAATAAAATTTATTGAATTTTGTTATACAAGCATTGGATAAATTGGGGTGTCTACACCCTTAATGTAAACACATGAGATTCCTGCAAAATCATATGTCAAGACAACATCAAGGGAGGACTTGTCATGGATGGTCTAGTAGAATTTAGATAGTTTATATAATATGTTACTAATGAGGGAACAGTAGTAGTTGAGATGCTCAAGGAGATATTCGGCATAGTCAGAGATAGACATAGTTGGATCATGGTTATGAGATAGACATAGTTGGATCATGGTCTTTGCTAACATTTATTTCAATTATGTTGTTCGATAGTTAACTCAGTTACATATCAAATGTACTAATGTCATGTGGTATGTGCTCATGTTTACGAGGTGTCATGACTGAGGGGAAATTGTGTACATATGAAGATTTTATCCATATTTGGCCAGATTACTCAGGATATTGGTCAAGTAGGACAATTACTTGATAGCTTCTTGTATGAGTAACTTCAATGCCTTTGTCTGAGGGCAAGTCTATGGATTTTTGACAAGTGACAACATTTCAACCATTCAAATGTAGACTGACTTGGTTAGTGCCTTTTTGGAGCGTGCATGCTAGTTGCATCCATCACAATCAATGCAGTCGGGGGACAATGCTAACCTTTGACAATTAGGTGTATCAACTTGTTCAAATTGACATGTTGCATGCCTAAAACACCACAATATAAAATTTTCAAACTTTAATCACCGAGATGTCTTGAAGGAGCACAATTTTTATTGAATCTATGGTGAAAGACATTAAAAAATATTATTTTAAAAATGTTATAGACGTGTATATATGATATAAATTTATTTGCAGCAGACCAATTTAAATGTAAAATCGACATAGAAAAATAAAATACAAACATAGATCATACTAATATTGAATGAGGATTTAAAATATAAAATTTGAGTAAAACTTAAATATTTTTTTTTATAACATAAAAATAATTCAAATTTTAATGTATAGAATGTATGTGACTAGAGATGTAACATGGTATATATATTTCGATATTTTTGAATAATATAAACTAAAATTAATTCTCTAATTTTAATGGATGTAAATATAAACCAAAGAAAAAGAAAGTAGGAAGTAATAATTTAAATCAATTTTATAATATAAAAGTATGGAGAAAGAAAGTGATAAAAAGTTATTTAGTTGGGACCCATTTAAAAAAATTTAATTTAGCAAAATTCATTCATTTTGAAATTTTTAAATTTTTATCTAATAAAAGAGAAAAATGAGTTTAAAATAATAAAATGTTTAATGGGGCTCAATGTTGAAAGGGAGAGAGGGTAGAGTTTAAAAAAAATTAATAAATATAGCGGAGATTGTGTGAGGCTAAAGAGAGAAGTTTAAAAGGTCAATTTAAAATGATTAAAAATTTTAGTGGGACTTACATGGGCCCCTAAAAATATGAATGTTAACAAAATATTGTGGGGTAGGCCTCTCCATCTGCAGACAGAAATTTGTATTTTTAAAGAATAGTGGGGCCCTCATGCGGGGAGAGTGGACGGGAGAGAAAGGATCAATGCAAAATAAAAATAAAAGGAAAATTTGAGTTCCACGTGTCAGTGCTGAATTGGGTGCTTTATATATAGAACTGAGGTGCGCTTTATTATGTATTTTGATAATTAATTTTAACAAATATATCATAATTTAACATATTATTTTACATTATTTGTCCAACATAATCGGCAAATATTGATAGCTTTATATGAATAATATCATATTTTTAAAAATTGCATGTAGTACGTAAAATTTTAAAAAGATTATGGATATGTACATATGATATAAATTTATTTGTGACGAAATGCTTTAAATATAAAATTAATTGAGAAAAATAAAATATTAGATATAAACCATAATAATATTGAAACGAGATTTTAAATGTAAAATTTGAGTAAAATTTAAATATTTTATTTTATAACTTATGGAAACTTAAACACTTATTAAATTACATGCGTTTATGTATATATGTATAATTATATATTTATATGTAATTATAATATTTTGATATTTGAACCTTTTGGTGAAAAGTAGGTGCGAAAATAATAACTCATTTTAATTTTAATATAAATAATATATTCGTAAATAGAATTGTAACACGGTATATATATTTATATAAATTTTAATAATATCAACTAAAATTAATTCAATAATTTTAATGGAAAAAAATGTAATGTATTGTATATATTATTCTGAATATTTAAAAAATAATTTAGGCTGATTATGCTAATTTTAATGTATATAATGTATATAAATAGAAATGTAATACAATATATATATATATATATCTATATTTTTGAATTATATAAATTGAAATTAATTCTATGCTTTTCTTCCTTGATCACACATGATCAATTAACAATTTGTGAATGCAAAAATTACGGACCAAAAAAAGAATTATTATTATTATTATTATTGACAATGAAGAGAAAAGGTAAATTACGTACAATTATTGGGGTTGGAATGGAGAATAGTAATTTCATAATTAAAAAATAATAATGATTGGAGAGATGGTATGATAGCCTCACCACCATAGCACTTGCACCCCATAATACGGACCACTCACGTTGTTTTGGACACTAATAAATTTAAAATTTAAAAAGGTGCCTTGCACCCATAATCACATGGATTAATCCCCATGCCTAGGGTTTTTTTTTTTTTTTAATTGCACGTGATCATGGGTTATATTTAAACTTTACATTTGAATTTATATAAATTTGAATACAATATAATGTAAAACAACTTTAAAGGCGGTTTGATTTTGAAAATTATTTTTTATGTTTAATTCTTTTCAAAGAGTTTTAAAATTTTTAACTTATTTTTTTTATTAAGATTCATATTAAAAGAATAAAAATAAAGAGTTTGCTTAAATCTTAAAATGCGTTTTTAATTTTTGTTTTTATATTTTAAAATAATTACAAAAAAGACAACTTGTTTTTAAATTTTATATAAAATAAAAGTTGAAATTATGAATTTTTTTTGGACCTGAATTTAAATTTGTGTGGATTTAAAAGAAATTTTAGGTATAATCCACAAAAATTAAAGTTTAAGATCTGGATCTCATACTCTCATATGCAAAATAAGAGTTGGAAATTTAGAAAAATAATGAAAATTTTTTTTTCAATTGTTCATATAAATTTAGAAAATCGAAAAATAAAGTGACATTTTTGTAATTATTTAAATTTAAAAATAAAAAATAAAACTATTTTCACAAGCAAGTACAGTCAAAACTATTTATTGTTATTTATTTATTTTATATAAAATATTGTAAAAATAAAAAATTAGTTCATTTTTTAATAATTTTTTGAAAAATTGAAAGGAAAAATCAGATTCGCATGTTTTCCTAAACAAATCCTAACAAATTTTTTTGATACAAAAAAGATTATTAGAAAAGTACGAATTGTACAGTTAAAGAGAAATAGAGTCGTCAATGAAATTAGGATTACAAGATTACAAAAATAATATTACATTTTCTGGCCCTTTGTTGTCCTAATAATTTAGTAACAATATGTTTGGATCAATAATTTTGTTTGGGAAAAAAATTATTTTTCTATTAGATTTTTCTAAGTATACCAAATACTAATAAAAATAAAATTTTATTTTAATATGAGTAAAAAAGAATAACAAAATATTAATTATGCTTGAAATCAAAATTTTATTTTTTTATTTTTTTTATCATTTTCTTTTTAGTACTAAGTAGATTCTTTTTCACCGATTCTATATATATAATTTTGCTTCTTAGTTTCCTTAGTAACAAAATATGAAAAAGTGAATTCCTATAGATAGAAGAACAATAGTGTGACGTCCTGATTTTCCTATCATTTTTTTAATACAATAATAAACAATAATAATCGATCATCTAACAAATATCTTTAATACCATATATCAACATGACCCGACCCAAAGTGTGGTACCGGAAAATCTGTCCATCAAAGCATACTATCGATGCAGCGGAATACATAAAGTGTATGAATCACATATACAACACCAGAGTGCTATAACCTCCACACATATACATATATATCCTCAGAAATTCATAAAATACTCTAGGGCTATACAAAACATATCACCAACTCTAAAATACTTACCCTGAATACTAGGGTACTATATCTCCACTATCTTGGAGCTCGCTCCACTTGCCTATCCTGATTTACTGAAATGTTTAAATTTTGGGTGAGACACTTTCTCCGTAAGATGGAATAAATTATTAACGATGATTGACAACATGAGTTTCGGTATATCATAACACATTCATTTAAATAATTATATCAACTGAGAAAAACATACATATATGTACTCATAACCATATATATAAACATAGTTTCATAAGCTTTTATTTCTCATATTCAAGTTCTAGCTCATGAGTATCTACCAGTATACAACACTACGCGTCTGTAACTCATGACTGTTCATCTTTCATTTCATTTCTCATATTCATATTCTAACCCTTGAGTATCCACCAGTATATAGTACAACGCGTATATAACCCATGGTTGTTCATCATATTGTAACATACAATTATTGCGTCTATAATGAGAAACCATCCTGAGGATATTCATGTCACATCGTCATGTATTCACCCCACATGATCGGATTGTGCGACCCGTAGGCGGGACCTAACTATGACTGGCCTACCAGATTAGATCAAAACTAAATGTGTCTGTAGTACGATTGGCCTACCCAATCCTAGTTCGGACCCCAGGGGGTAACTCTACTCTTCACAGACCTAATCGATTGTCTCGCCACACTCTATACAAGACGTGTGGTTGCACTAACACATATGCTAGTAACGGTATCGTACTCTCTGTATATCTCTAGTCCATCAGGGTTCTCATTTCCACATTTCTGTATTCATTTTTCATCACATCTATATATCTCATCATATTTGTATAATTCTCACAATATCTGTATATATCTCATTTTTCATTTTTGTATAAAACATTTTTGCGTATATTACATATCATCATTTATATATAAACACATCTATGTATATTGCGTATCATCATTTCGGTATAAAACATACTATATTTCTCATATCATCATTTCTATATAAAAAACATATCAGTGTATAAATCTCATATCGTCATATCTATATAAATAATATATGTGTTTCTCATATCTTCATAGCTGTATAAAACATATCAGTATATCTCATATCATTATATCTGTATAAAAACATATCTGTATATCTTATAACTTCATTACTGTATAAAATCATATCTGTGTTTTTCATACATTATTTTTTAGTGCAAATCATATATTTCAGTATCAATTACATTCCCAATATAAAACTGTTATTTCATATTCTTCATGTCGCACAATTTTATACTAACAATCATAATATAATAATAACAGGGAAAATATTCATAATATACTTATTCCAAAATTATATATAGTATTCTCAATTTCACATATTTTAAATCAACCAGTTAATTTTTCAAAATTATCTGTTATAATTTATTTCCCTTACTTGCTTACTGAGAGGGTGCCTGCTAAGATCTCTAAACCAACGCCCACTGCATTCGGAACTCAAAACCCTGAAATCATATTTTTTCAGTTTAATTAGCTCAATCTCAGAATTATAATTATCTTATTATTCCTAGGCTCACACACTCCTATTAACCGAATAATTTCTAAAAAAAAAAAATGCGAGTATAATCCACTTCCCATATTTAAATTTAATTTCTAACAAATTTAAAAACACCAATATGATCAGATTCCCGTAGTTTAATCTAATTCCAAAATATTCTTCAAAAATCTATCTAATCAAATCTCTGCAGTTTAATTTAATTTCAGGAATATTTTCAAAAATCTAATATTATCCAATCTAGCAGTTTAATTTAATCCCAAGAATATTTCCAAAAATCTAATATAATCTAATCGTGTAGTTTAATTTAACTCCAAAGATACTCCCAAACATCTGTTGTAATTAAATCCCTGCAGTTTAACTTAATTTCAAAATATTCTCAAAAATCTATTTTAATCAAATACTACAATTTAATAAATAAATCATAATTTTCATACCCATAAAATTGCTCAAAAATTCATGTACAATATTCCAGTAATTATATACCAACATTTAACTGGGTGAATTTTTAAAATAACTGACATAATTTGTACTCCTCACCTTAACCTTGGAGTGATGCCTAAGATCTCCAAATCAAAATTCTGCTTTGATTAAAACAACGATGATGGAAGCTGGGACCCTGATATCGCGTTTGATCGTCAATTTAGCAGAAGATCTAAAGAGAAATTGAAGAGAGAGAGTTACCTTATCTCTGGAGTGGTGCCTATGACGACCCTACAACAAATCCACTCCGGTTAACTTGTTGAGGATTGAAACCGGGACCTCGTGGTGGTGTATTCGTTTTTCGATTTGACTTACGAATGAGGAATAATTTTAGAGAGGGAGAGAAAGTGAGGTCGTGAGGAGAGAGAAGGAGAGCGGGAATGGGCAGGGGGGAATTCTATTTGATTTTAGGATGAATTCCTTAAGCTTCAAAAGAAGCTTTAAGTTGTACCATTATATATATATATATATAATATAATATAATCATTATTATATTATATTAATCTTATATATATATATATATATGTATCTATCATTTTACTTATTTAATAAATTCAATTTAATAATGTTTAATTAATTAATATTTAATAATTAATTAATTTATATATATACATATATATATATATATATTTACACTTCCATGTATATAATTTTCTGGGCCATTACAAATAATCTATACCTTTTTGACTGAATTGTTTTAATCGAACAATCACATGAAAAATATGAAATACTATTAATTATTCAGTGAGATGGCTATCAATAACGAGCCAACTTTAATTTCTCACAATTATTGTATACTACTACAATATTTGTTTTCTGGCATTTTTTCTAAAAACAATTTAATTAGTTTAAAACCTCCTCATAATCATAAATAATTAATAAAATTGATCACTGATTAACTTTTAATGATGGTCAAATAATCAATTTATTTAAAATTTGAAACTATATTAAATACGAGCATAAATTAATTTTAATTATTTCTAGCACTTTATGACATTCAAAATTCATGAAAGTTAAAAGAATAGAAAGGGAAAAGACAAATATGCTCTACTAAAACTTTAATTTAATTAAAAAAACAAGACTACGAGATTAAAACTCTATAAATCTTTATATTCAAAACAACACTAATTATAGTTAATATCATGTTAAGAAATCAATTCACGTGGTATATATATAATTTAAAGATTAATGAAACCTTAAGAATAATTTTTACTAGAAAGACTATCTGTGCTTCGCAGCGGGATAATATAAAAGAAAAAAAAAATAAAACATATATGAAATAAGTTAAAAAATAAACCCAAATATTAAGACCAATGTTAACAATACAAAATTTTTTGCGACAGGATAATGTGAAAGAAAAAAAATACATATGAAGTAAGTTAAAAAAAAAATCTAAATATTAAGACCAGTGTTAGCAATATAAAAATGCAACATATTTGAAATATATAATTGTAGCATAATGGAGCTTGGATGTAAATACAATCTTAGTATCAGTAGAGTTGTATAGGAAAAATATATTTGAAATAGATAATCTCGTTAAATAGTACCTTTAAAATGCATAATCTAGAAAAAAAAAATATTTAATTATAATTTTTTTGTGTGTTTTCAGTGAGAATAATTGTCAATTAAATCATGATAAAAACATATTAGCCTAACTTTTTTCAATCAGCGAAGAACTTGAAAAATACAAAATTGCAACAATATATCATTTTAGCATGAAACTAAACATTACGTTGAAAACGTGTAAAAAAATTAATTAATTCTGTACTTTTAGTAGATGTAAATATAAACAAATAGTAAATAAAGTAGAAACTAATAATTTGAGTTAATTTTATAATATAAAAGTATTGAAAAAAGAGTGATGGAAAGTTGTTGTGTTTGGATTTTTTTTTGAAAAGTTATTTAGTGAAATTCATTAATGTTGGAATTTCTAACGTTTGTCTATAAAAAAGAGAAAGTAATTTTAAAAATAATTTAAAAAAAAATAATATAGAGAGAAGAATTTAGTAGGGTCCATTGGAGATCAAAGAAAAATGAAAACTTTTAAAGATAAATTTTAAAATTAGTGAAGAGGATAAAGGAATAAAAAAAGGTTAATATAAAGTTAGTTCGGCCTTGCATCTGTCAAGAAAAAATGTTTTTTTTTTAAAAATAGTGGGACCCACATGAGTCCTTTCTATTGTAAAAGACAGAAGAACACCAAAAAAAAAAAAAAAAACTTAGCGCTACGTGTCGCGCTAGCTTGAGTCTCTGGGTTGAGAAATCAATAGAGAGAGAAAGGAGAAAGGGAAAAAGAAAAAAGACAAAAGAAAAGAAAAAAAAAATGAGGTGAAAAAAATTTGATTCAATACATGGCCATCAAGGTTCAATTTTAATGTATAGCATATATTATCTCTTTAAATCAACGAACAAAAATGATACTAGATATATAGTAGCTAGGTTGGTTGGTGATGGCATTTGTGGGGACAGCCCGTGATGGGCACAACTATACATGGTAGAGTAATACTTTTTATTATTATTGGGGGGATGGTGGTGGTGATGCCCCGTGATGTTGGCTGACTAATAATCCAAATAATGCAACCATTTAAGAAAATGACACATTTTTTGCTTTCAAAGTTTTTTGTTTTGTATTATGTTGTTGCCAAAAATATCGATTTGACCTCCGACGAACTTTCTGATCCCAATCACCTGAAAAGGATGAAAACAAACGTGACTTTGAGGACCCGGGGTGTACTCCGGGGGATCTTTCTGATGCCTAAGTAAGGGAGTGCTTTAAAGAGGTTGTAAGTAATAATGAAATTGGGTTAGAATGAGATACCTTAACCTCTTCGTAGTACCCCTTTTATACTGGCAAGGTTTGACCCTGATAGATTTATTATTTATATCGCTTGGCATGGATCACTCTGATCATTATAGCGTGGGCATGGATCACTCCGGTCAAAATATGGCCGGCATCAATGGCTTTGGTTGAGCGATTGACTTGGTAGGTGATTTCCCCCATTAATGTTGGACACATGCCTTCTCTTTAGGGTAGGTGATATATTTGAGGTATATCAGTTCCCCCCCCCCCTAATTAGTTCTGAAGTTTTGAACCATCTTCCCAAAATTTGAAAGTTGTTCCTGTTGGGATTTTGTGGAGCCTTGTTGTGCTTGATTCGGGTGATGACTCGATCCAAAGTAATGATGTGTGGTTCCGGGAAAAATTTTTTTTAGTGACTATCTTCTTATGCATGGCTTGCCGAGCTGAACTTTGGGATATTGGCTAATCCGAGCCGAAGTTGAGGCGAACACGATTTTGCCGAGCCGATCTTGCTACGCTCCTAGCTTTGTCGAGTTATGATTGAGGCGAGCATGGATTTTCTGAGCCGAACTCAAGGGAGGTCGGCTGGGGGCCTTTTTGCCGAACTGTCCCTCGCGGGAAATTCTTGCCGAACTGCTCTTTTGAGGACATTCTTGGCGAGCTACTCTTTTGGGGGTGAAATTAGGAATAGCTTCCCAAGAGGGGGGGTGAATTGGCTTTTAAAAATTTCTTTTAATTCTTTTTTAGAATTCTTAAACTTATTTTATTTCTTTTAACCAATTTGTGACTTATTTGTTTAATTTGTTAAGCACTTAAGAACTTAGTTTATTTATTTAATCCTTAACCATACAAACATCCAATCATTCAACCAAACCAATCAACTATAATTAGAAAGTAAACAAACAAGCCAATACACAATACTTATGTAATATAAAAACTCAAAATGGTTGTTTGTTGATATGAGCCAAATTTGAACCAAGCCTTGTAGTGAATGAGAATTTATGCTTGCTGATGTAAAACCCTGTATAGATGAATCAAATCACTATTTCCAAATATTTAGAACTCAAATAAACTCTTGGTAAATTTGTCTTTGGGATGTTAACCAACTAACGTACTCCTGTATGGTTTCCGCAAGATATGGTGTAACCAACGTACTTCCTTTCGGTTTCCGCAACCCAAATCAAAATTAAATCTTAAGTTTGTTTGATTTCCAAATATATGTAGTTTATATGATTTTCAAATTTAAACCATCCACGTAATTGTATATGAATTGAAAATAAAGAGTAGGGAAAGAGAGAGTGAGACGGAATTTTTTTGAGGTTCGGCTTATACCCGGCCTACGTACTCCCCTTTGGCAAACCACCAAAGGATTCACTAAACTTGTTCCGTTGACGGGTAGAACAAAACCTGATTACAAACGATACCCCACGCTTAAACACTCCTTCACTAGGCTAGAGCCCGCCTTTCCAAACGATGTTCCCTCGTTCGGTCACTCCTTTAGGCTAGAGCCCACCTCTCTAAGCAATGTCCCCTCGCTTAGCCAACGATCCAAACAATCCTTAGAACATCAAAGAATTACAAGAAAACAAGATATAATCTGCGTACAAGTATACTCTCTCAAATAGCAATTTAGTACAATTTCAGCACTATATACTTGAATGTAAAATATCAATATGAAATACAATGAAGCTTAAGTGTAGAATTCACAAATATCATTCTTAGATGAGGATTAGCAATAGGAATTCAGTGGAGGAAGGATTAGCACTTCAGAATATCTTAGCAAAAGAGTTTTGCAATGAATGAAAAAGAGAGCTTTGGAAGAACAAGAGTTCTTTTAGCTTTACAAACAAAATTTTCAATTCTTGGATGTATTTTGATTTGCAAAACCATGTATTTATAGGCTTTCAAACTTGTTTCCATCTTGCTAGAGTTTCCTTGGAGAGTTTCCCAAGTTTTTAGAATGTTTGGAGCTCAAACGGCTATATTTTAAAATATTAGATTTAAAAATTTTTTTCCATTGAATAGTGTTCAGATGTCTGAAGATTCGAGTTCAGTCATCTGAAGTTCCTGAAACCCCTTAAAAAATGAACTAGACACAGGGTCAGATGTCTGAAGTAGGGTTTAGACGTTTAAGGTGTCAAGTTCAGATGTCTGAAGTGTCGGGGTTCAGACGTCTGAACAACTACTGCCTGCTGTATTTTTGTCCAAAAAAATCTTCAGACGTCTGACGTGTCAAGTTCAAACGTCTGAAGTGGTTCTATGTGCTGTTCAGGCAACTGAAGTCCCTCCCGTGAACAGTGTTCAGATGTTTGACAACAGTGACCCTGATTCAGTGTTTGGCCATAAATTTTTCTGTATAACTCCAAATTAGGTGTTATTGGTGTCAAAAGAAAGATAAGAGAAAATCCTACAACTTTAATGTTGAACACATTTTAAAATAATGAGATATTAATAGATAAAAATTCACCTCAATGCGGATGTATAAAAACTAACAACATTTGGGAAAACTCTTTTTGGTACTTTTCATTCCAAAAATGATTCTAACCTTTTTAAAATAATTTTTGACCTTATAAAAATATTTTTCAGGTATTTTAAAAGGTATCTAGGTCCAAGAAGTTAACCTAAGAGTTTCAAAATATTTCAAACGATACTTTAAACATTAAAGCACTTACATGAGACTTCTAAGACATTAACATTCTAGGTTCTTGAGTTTTCATGCTTTGTCCTTGAATTGAGTCCATATTTTCTTCAAGCTTCCATATTCTGTGAGCTTTCTCACTTTGCCTTTCTTTGACTCTTTTGACTTTAATATTCCTTGACTTTCAACAACTCATTCATGTCCTCATAATCTTCAAGGTTTAATATATCATCTTTAAATCCATGTTTTGACTCATTTAAGTTTCATTTGATTTTTGTGAGCACTTTGACCTTACTTTCTCATATATGAGCCCTGAAATAACATTACTCACACAAACATGTTAAATTCCACTTGTTTGTTAGCATCAAAACACGATAACAAGATTTTAAGCCTTGTAAGGACAATAGGGGGCATTCTTGGCAAGCTATCCCTCGTGGGGAATTCTTTCGTGCTGTCAAGCTTCTCTTCTGATGGCATTTTTTTCAAGTTGCCAAGCTCCGGAGCTGCTCTTTTGGTGACATTTTTTTCTGAGCTTTCCCTCATGGGGAATTCTTCCGAGCTGCCGAGCTGCTCTTCTGGTGGCATTTTTTTTTTCAAACTGTCCCTTGTGGGGAATTCTTCCGAGTTTCCAAGCTCCTCTTTTGGTGGCATTTTTATTGAGCCACCAAACTGCTCTTCTTGTACCGACCTCAAAATTTATATCATTTTTTTTACAAACTGATATGATATTCCCTACTATAAAACTCGAGCCTTAGAAGGCACCCGGGTAATCCTATGTACAATAACCATACCTAAGCAGTGGAAACATAAATCATACAACTATATATACCATACAATACATTCAGACCATAGTCATATAAAACAACTCCCTCTAGTATCACCTATCTCAAAAATACAAAACTTAGTCACAAACTCACCCTAAAACCAGGGCTATCAAGAAATCACTCTATCTACGAGTCTGATATGCTCGGCTTACTGGCTCACCTAAAAAATGGTAAAGTAATAGGGTGAGACGACGCTTAGTAAGTAGAAATATGCTATTACTAGTGTGTGACAACCGAGTCGTAAAACTATAATAATAGTACGTAAAACTGCATGATCTGGCAAATCTGTAAAACACATATATCATATGTATAGTAGCTTAAAATATATGTATCATCTGAACTTTCTACCATTCATATTGCTAATACCATACTATATACAACGAAAGTTGTAAAACTGTATACATATACATAACTATGCTATATCCCTAGAACTTCGTATGTCATGATTTGACCCCTCATGACAGGGTTATGCAGCCCGTAGGCGAGACTTAACCTGGTCGGCCCCCCACGAAAGTCACTATACTCTACATTACCTGAGCCCGTCCAAATTGCATGCTCTCCTAGGCGCGGGACTGGCTGCTAACTCGTCAAATTGGCCCCCTCAACCAAGCGAACTAGGGAGCTGCATACTCTCTGAGTATAGTTGAAGGTACCCACACACTATTTGAGATATGTGGTTGTACTCTATTTGTATTAGCAAAGGTACCGCGCTCTAAATTCTGTATTTGTATTTGTATCTGTCTATAATCTTTTCGCAGGGATCTGATACTATATATATATATATATATATATACATATATACTCTTTTACTGTTTTCATCATGTTTCCAAAATAACCATAACACTATTTCTATACTGTAAATACTGTAATATCTGTAGCATCTTGATGCTATAACTGTATAATATGTCTGTACTTTTTTTCTGTATAATCTGAGTGTTATGGCATTTAGGAAAACATAACTTTCTATATACATTGTATAAACTATTCTGAATAAATATCTGTATACTGTTATATATATATCTGTCTGTGTAATCATCTGGATAAAATTGCATATTTATGCATATTCTGTCTGTATAAAATCTGCAAATATCTAACTAAATCTGTATAACTTGAAATACTGAAAAACTGCATAAAACTCCATATCAATATCATATACTCAGGCCACACATACTTTAAAAATTCATATTCCGTATAATATCTAGTATACATGCATATAAAATTTTTGATAACATAAGTAAATCTCCTAACATAGCATATTTCCCTTACCTTAAATTTGAAAAGCCTCTCACTGAACTCTAGCCCTACACCCGTAGGGTTTTCCACTTAACACCCTAAAAACAACATCCTCTAGAACAAAACATCAATATTTTCTTACCTACAACATTTCTTATAACTACAAGGAAGACATAATCTGAATAAAATACCTTACCCTGGATTTGTGATGAATTCAAAACCAACTTCTCTTACGATCAGCTTTGGCAGACTTGCAGAGAACTTCGCCAGGAGCGTCGTGATGGCCTCAGATCTTCAATCCGGTAAGAAATAGAGTCGGAATCGAAGAGAGAAGGGGAGAGGGGTGTAGAGAGATAAAAAGGAAGTGTTTTGCGCTAAATAATGCTGAAAATCAGAGTTTTCACTATTTATAGGGCCGGATTCGTCGACGAGACACGTCATCTCATCAACGAGTCTTGTAGAAATTTCGTCGACGAATCTCCACCCTCGTCGATGAGTTTCAGTCAGCCTTAAACCCTCTCTCGGTATCTTCTTGTCAACGAGACGTGGCTTCGTTGACGAGGTCTTCTTATGCCCTCGTCGAAGAACTCCTTGTGTTCGTTGATGAGGCCCTGTGTAAAATTTTCCGGGCTATTACACTTCTGGTGGCATTTTTTTCGAGCTGTCCCTCTTGGGAAATTCTTTTAAGCTGCCAAGCTGCTCTTTTGGTGACATTTTTGTCGAACTGCCCTTAGTGGGGCATTCTTGCTGAGCTGTCCTTCATGGGGAATTCTTACTGAACAGCTCTTTTGGCCTTACGAGTATTGCTCGTCAATTGAGCCGATTTTTCCTAATGAGTTATACTCATTCGTTGGGCAGTCTTCTGATCTCACGAGTGTTGCTCGTCAATTAGGCCTATTTTGCTTAATGAGTTGCGCTCATTTATTGGACAGTCTTCTAGCCTCATGAGTGTTACTCGTCAATTGGGCCGATTCTTCCTAATGAGTTGTGCTCATTTGTTGGGCAGTTTTTTAGCCTTATGTGCATTGCTCGTCAGTTAGGCCAAATTTTCCTAATGAGTTGTACTCATTTGTTGGGTAGTCTTCTGGTCTCACGAGCATTGCTCGTCAATTGGATCAATTTTGCCTAATGAGCTGTGCTCATTTGTTGGGGTAGTCTTTTGGCCTCACAAGCATTTTCCATTAATTGGGTCAATTTTTCCTACTGAGTTGTGCTCATTTGTTGGACAGTCTTCTAGCCTCACGAGCATTGCTCGTCAATTGGTTGATATTTCCTAATGAATTGTACTCATTTGTTGGGCAGTCTTCTGACCTCACGAGCATTGCTCCTCAATTGGGTAAATTTCCCTTTTCTTTCTTTCTCTTATTATTTAATTGCTATAAATTCTCCAGGTCTCTACATTCTCACTTACAAAATTTCGTCCTCCAAATTTTCTTTCGGAATTGAACACCACTCTTAGCGTAAAACGGGTTACTTATTTTATTACTAACCCTCACTTATGGCGAAAGAATCCATGGTTACATTTGAGGTCTTGGAAGATTACAAACTTACATATAAAATAAAATTCTCCTAAAAGCAAAACACTACCTATCCTATAATCTAAAATACAGCTATACATTTATCACTTTGTACTGAACAAAAAATATTTATTTATCTAAACAATATTGGCTAATACTGTAACCCATGAAATTGGTGTGGCTACTTCTGTCTGATCTCTTCCTCAAGCTCCCATGAAGCTTCTTCGATGGCATGATTTTTTCACAAAACTTTCACAAGCTGAATTTTCTTGGTGCGCAATTCCTATTCCTTTCTATCTAAGATCTACACTGGTGCTTCCTCATAAGCTAGTGAATCTCTAAGCTCTATCTTGCATAACTAATTATATGGGATGGATCTAAGACGTATTTCCTCAGCATGAAAACATGAGATTTGTCATGTATTCTAGATAGAACTGGTGGTAGAGCTAATCTGTAGGCATCAGACCCCACTCTCTTAAGTATCTTGAATGGGCCAATGTACCTAAGGCTCAACTTACTCTTTTTTCCAAATCTTATAACTCCTCTCAAAGGAGCTACCTTCAAAAATACCAGATTTCCCATGTTAAATTCTAACTCTCGGCAGAGAGTATCTGCGTAACTTTTCTACCGACTCTGAGCTGTACTAATTCTTTCCTTAATAAGTCAGACTTTATCATACGCCTGCTGCACCAATTATGGTCCTAAGACTCGCCTCTCATCCACTTCGTCCCAGTACAATGGAGAACGAAACTTCCTACCATATAAAGCCTCGTATGGTGCCATGCTGATGCTAGCCTGATAGCTATTGTAACACCCCGACCCCGAGGGGTATGGGATATTAACTTTTTACCATTGATTTATAGCGGAAGCAAATAAACTCGATTATTATTAAACCAGAGCGCTAATTATCCATATTACAATCGTTTATTTCAAAAGAAGAAAAATTATACAAACATAAATATCTGAAACCATACTAATATTTCTAAACAAATCTTTATTTTTCTATCCCCACCTGCATGCTTGCTAAGCCTAATTTCCAACATACTCTTCAGAGTTATCTGAAATAAAAATATGATTGGAGTGAGACGACGCTCAGTAAGTAAATAAGATTATTATTAGTGTGTGGCTAAAATGACTTTTTTTAAAAATTTTGTTAAACAATATTTAATACTATAACTTCAAAATTTCTTTTAGAATAAATATAAATTTAAAAATATCTGCATAAAACTTTTGTCATCAATTACAACAGTAAAATTTTATAATTATATACTATAACTGTTGAATTAAACTTTTAACTTTAAAACTGTAAAAATATTTAATGATAAATATACATATACTTTTCCTTATACATTTTCCTTAGATCATCATTTAAGCATCAAAATGATCATTTTCACGTAAACTTTCACTTTTCCTTCAAATCATCAGTAACTTTGTACACGTAATTAAATATGTATAAATATATATTATAAAAACCACCCTTAGGCCTGTTTGCCGTAAGTCATGTTTACTCCCATGACTGGGTTATGCAGTCTGAAAACTGGACTTAGCTGGCTGGCCGACCAAACTAAATTAACGTACGTAAACTTTAAGTGAGATTTTCCTTATTAAGTCCTGGTCCGGAATTAGGTGTGCACTCAGGAGAAATCCACTAACATAAATAACCACTCTGTAAACAGTGTGGGTGCACTCTGATCCGTATGAACTTTAAGCAGCGGTATCGAGCATCTGTAACTTTGAACTTTCGTTGCCATAAGGGGTTTTAAAATCATCTTATTATAATTTATGCAATTTAAGATAACATCGTAAAAATCTCATCTTTACTCATATTTTCATAAAAAATGCAACGTATAAATAAACTCATGCCACACAATTTTTGTGTTAAAAATATATATATATTATTTTTGAATAGAAAGAAATGCTGAAAATTTACCCGAGGGGATTAGAACATTTCTTAACCCAAAAATAGATGCAAGTATATTAAAGATAGAACTGGTATAATTAAATATACGTAAAAATAAACTCATGTAAATTTTGTAGAACTAATTAACATAATTGAAATTTATTATAAAATAAACTCGGGTATAAATTTTAAATAAAAAAAAAACTAACATAATCAAAATTTACTTACCTTCTTCTTTTACCGCGTGCTACGAACACAATAACTATCTTTAAGAAATGAGATCGGAAAGAGTGAGTGAGTGAGAACTTACTCAAAATTCTCTCTCCACCACAAATTCTTTCACTCACTAATCCTTCTCTTTCTTAGAAAAATTGTTGTGAAAAATGAAGGTTGAGAGCTTCCTATTTATAGGAAAATTTTGGGAAAGAAATGAAATTCATAAAAGTGTGGGGAGGTGGGTGAAATTATAATTTTTTTAAAATTAAAGAATGGGCAAGGTATGGGTTGAGTATGGGATGGGGATGGAGGCCATGTGAGAGTGCTTGCCACCATTCCTATTAAATAAATTTTTAATTAATCACTTACCTAATTAATTAGTCAATTAGTTAATTAATTATTTTATTATTTTTCCTAATCATTATTATCATTATTATTATCATTGTTTTTACTTTTAAACTATTTTTAGTATTTATTTATTTTATTATTTATTTTTGAACAAGAATTAAATTTGAATTTTGAAAACTCATGTGGGCTCCACATGGTCTTGTGGACCCCACACAACTTCGAGACCCGAATGGATCTTACGTAACTCGAATAACTCTTATACGATTTTATGCATCCTACATAGCTTTGAGACTCGTGTAAACCTCCATACAACTTCGGGACTCATGTGGGCCCCACACAGTCTTGTGGGCCCCGCATAGGATACCTATATTATTATTATTTTATCATATATTTCTACAAATTATATCAGTCAAAACATTATTTTATGTACTTATTTACGTATATAAACAATGTCTTGTGGCTCCGGGACTCATGTGGACCCCACATAGTCTTGTGGGCCCCACATATGATACCTATATTATTATCATCTTATTATGTATTTCTACAAATTATGTTTGTCAAAACACTATTTTATGTATATATACTTATTTACGTGTACAAACAGTGTCTATCCTATTTATCTTATGAAATTCCATTTTGACCAGGCCGACCTCCAAGGAGCGACTGAGCCGCAATGGTCTCTGAGCACTTGCTTAGACAAGGTCTTTCTTAGGCATCAAACATGGAATCAAGGATCCTACAGAAAAACACTTCTGTATTGATATTAACTCAATGACCATTTTTATTATTTTATTATTATTGTGCTTTAATCATATATATATTTTTGGGTCATCACAGCTATTATATAGGCAAATTTAGCCGATCAACAACTACCCAGATGACATTCTAACCATGCGGCGTCGGCAGTACCTCAGTGACAAAATCCATGGATATGTGGTCCCACTTCCACTTAGGGATGTAAAGTGGCTGCAACTGTCCCACGGGTCTCTGGTGCTCAGCCTTTATCTACTAGCACGTTAGACACTATTGCATGAATTCCGCTATCTCCTTCTTCATGCCACTCCACTAGAAGGACTCTCACAGATCCTTATACATTTTAGTACTACTTGGATGTACTGTGTATAGAGATTTGTGAGCCTTATCAAGGATTATCTTTCTAATATCCACATCTGCAGGCACACACAATCTGGAATGGAAATGCAGAGCTCCGTTATCTGAAATACTGAACTCCTCCCCCTACTCGTCCTGTAACTTCTTGATCAACCCCATCAACTCTGCGTCATTCTTTTGGGCTGATTTAATCTTTTCATATAGCGTAGGCTGCACCACCAGGTTGGCTTTGAAAGCCTAGTGATCAACCTCTATTAGCTCCACACCTAACCTCTCCAAATTTATGAAGATAGGGTGCTAAATCTCCACTGTTGACACTGCTGCTTCTGCTGTTTTCCTGCCCAGTGCATCAACTACCACGTTTGCTTTTCCAAGATGGTAGCTGATAGCACAATCATAATCCTTGATAAGCTCCAACCATCTTCTCCGTCGCATATTCAAATCTTTCTGGGTAAAGAAATACTTTAAACTTTTGTGATCCATGAAAATATTGCATTTCCCACCATAAAGATAATACCTCCATATTTTCAGAGTATACACCACTGGTGCTAATTCTAGATCATGCACAGGGTAGTTTTTCTCATATTCTTTAAGCTGCCTAGAAGCATATGCTATAACTCTGTCGTGCTACATCAACACGCAACCGAGCCCCCTCAAAGATGCATCACTGTATATAACAAATCCATCCTCTCCTGATGGAATAACTAACATTGGGGCGATGACTAACCGCTGTTTTAACTCTTGGAAGCTCTGCTCGCAATCATCTATCCAATCAAACCTCACATTTTCCTTGTGAGTCATGTTAGAGGACCCGATATTCTGGAGAAACCATCTATGAAGTGTCAGTAATAGCATGCCAAACCTAGAAAAATCCTGACCTCCTAAATATTTCTCGGCCTCACCTAATTTACCACTGCCTCTATCTTGCCTAAGTCAACTGATACACCATCCCTGAAGATCACATGCCCTAGAAAGGTGACTTGCCTCAACCAAAATTCACATTTCTTGAATTTCGCATATAGTTTCCTTTCTCCCAATATCTGCAACACCAGCCTTAAATGATGCTCATATTCCTTAAAGCTCTTTAAGTAGACCAGTATATCATCTATAAAAATCACAACAAACTGGTCCAGAAATTGATGAAACACCTGATTCGTCAGGTTCTAAATGCTGTCGATGCATTCGTTAGACCAAATGGCATAACAAGAAACTTGTAGTGCCCATATCTAGTCTTGAAAGCCATCTTCGAGACGTCCTTTGCTTTAACTTTCACCTGATGATAACCTGACCTAAGGTCTATCTTGGAGTAGACTTGAGTCCCCTAGAGCTGATCAAATAGATCGTCAATTCTAGGAAGATGATATTTATTCTTGACTGTTAGTTTGTTTATCTCTCTATAATCTATGCACATCCTCAAAGTCCCATATTTCCTTTTCACGAACAAAACTGGTGCCCTTCGGTGCGACACGTTGGGCCTGATAAAACCTTTATCTAATAACTCTTGTAGCTAGTCTTTCAATTCTTTCAATTTAGCTAGAGCCATTATATAAGGCGCTTTAGATATTGGTGCTGTCCCTGAAAGCAGATCAATTGCAAATTCTATCTCCCGATCTGGTGGTAAGCCAGGTAACTCCCTTAGGAAGACATCAGGAAATTTTCTAACCACTAGAATGTTGGTCTGTTTCAATTCTTCCTTTGGCAGCTCCTTTATGTAGGCAACAAATCCCTAGCAACCACCCTGAAGTAGCCTTCTCGCCAGAATAGCTGACACCAACTTTGGCGAGGCGTACACACACGGCCCCACAAACCTGAATTCTTGCTCTCTCAGGGGTCTGAAAATCACCCCTTTCTGATGGCAATCGATACTGGCGTAATTAACTGTCAGCCAATCCATTCCCAAAATAACATCCAATCCCTGCATATCTAATACCACAAGGTCGACTGGTAATATCTTCTCATGATTTCTAGTTAGATAGTTTTTAAGTACCCTCCTATATCTCACCAGTGATCCAGTTGGCATAGTTATAGACAACTCAATATCCAGAAAATGTGTCTCAAATCCAGACTTTCTAGCATATCCTAATGACACAAACGAATGGGTAACACCTAAATCAAACAAAACAACATATTTATATGGTAAATCAATAAGTGTACCTATAATAATGTCTCCGGCATCCTTGGCATCTCCCGGTGTCAAAGCATAAACCCTCACTGGGGCTATATTCCTCTGTTGGCCTCTATGAGGCATCTGATAATCACCTCGAAATGGTCTGGGAGCTGGGGCCTGGATCTGTGGTCCTGGGCATGCTTGTGCCATATGGCCGGGTCTCCCACAACAATAACAGATGTCTCTCCCTGCTCGGAACTCTCCTAGATGTTTCCTCCCACATGTCTAACACACAGGGTAGGTCTGCACACCCTGAGTCTCACGAGGTCCCATCATCTGCCCCTGACCTCCACTATAACGGTCTCCTCTCCATGGGCCTCGGCTGGGACCCGCCTGAAAACCATGAGGCATGGGCCTTTTCCTTTAACTCTGAGCTGTGGTGCCTCTCTGTATGTCACACTCAATAATCACAGCTCTGTCCACAACCTTTGCGAATGTTTTATCCCAGAAACCGATAACCTGCTCAAACAAATTCTTTCTCAATCCCTCCTTGAACTTTCTTGCTTTCTTTTCCTCGTCCGGTGCCAAGTATAAGGCAAATTGAGACAACTCAATAATCAAGCTGCGTACTGTGATACTGTCATCTACCCCCGAGTTAAGAGCATGAACTCTACTGCCTTTGCGCTCCGAATGATAGCTGGGAAATACCGCTCGAAGAACAATTCCTCGAGTCGACTCCACGTCACTAGCACAAGATCCAGTCTCTACTCCTCAATAACCCTCGCTGATCTCCACCAGTGTTTTGCCTCCTTAGTCAGTTTGAACGTCGCAAATGATACCTTCTATTCGTCTGTACATGGAAGCATTGCCAACATATCCTCAATGTCCTCGACCCAATTCTCAACCACCATTGGGTCAGCTCCTCCAGCAAAGAATGGGGGCTTCATCCGCGTAAACTGCTCGATCATGTAACTACGCTCCCCCGAGCTTCTGGCCATCTTAGCCATCACCTGTTGGGTGACACTGCGCAGTACCGCATTAGAATCTCTACCCCCCATACGGGAAGGTCCTACTCCGTCACCCCCAGCATTCGTATCACTGCTCCCCAGGTCCATCCTGGAAAGACAAAGAACATAATTTAAGGGCCCTACTCCAACACAGATTTAATTTATTTCATTTAACTGAAATCTCATGTTCACAATGTCGCGATGTTCCCAAGAGGAATGAAGCGAATGAAAAGTGAATTTTAAATTTTCATGAAAAATAGTGTAATGGAGTCGCTACTAACCTTTTAGTGTGGTTAGAACACTTGATTACTACCCAATTAAGGGTAAAATTGGTCTGCATTACCAGAGACGAGCTCAGGAGTACGATTACGCAAGGGGAAGGTCTTCGCACCCCCTACATGCTCATTCTTATGAATGGTACCAGATTAATTGAAAATTATCTCAAAAATTAATTTAATTAGCCTTTAAAATTACTCCTTTTTTTTAAAAAAATTGTAAAACAAATACCCGAAAAAAAAAAAAAAACATATAGGTATTCCCTCAGAACCGAGGCATATCATGCTTCGAAAAACTCAACTCCCTTCCTTGCAATCATTGGGATCGGAAAATAGAGAAAATAGGTTTTTTACAAAAAATAACTCTCAGGTATTTTGAAATTTATAGGATTTTTTTTTTAAGGAAAATTGACATTTTTGAAACCTTGGGAGGTTTTGGGCTTATTCGGGGTGAAAATGATTTCTTGGATCTTGAAAATATTTTTGTGATTTTTTCTACTTGTGAAAACATTTTTGTGACTTTTATGATTTTTCAATATTTTTCTCGAACTTCAAAATAGTATAAATAAAATTAAAACAAAACTCACAGAAGTCAAAGTTTGAAAATATTTTTGGAATTTTTCCTAAAAAAAACTTTTGTGATTTTTTTGGCATTTTATGATTTTTATGGGTTTTTTGAATCATTAGACATTTAAAGGAAAGAAAAAAAAAACATACTAAATAAAACAATAAATCGGTTCCATACCGATTCAAGGGTTCAAACAATTCGTAGAGAGATAAACGGGGTTTAGGTTCGAGATTGAACCTAACTTTGGGTTTGAGTCTTTGATTCACAACTTCATACCCCGTTTATTATACTTTAGAATGTAACCCAGGAAGGGAAAATCCATTAGTTTTACCTCTCGTTTTCCTCTTCTCCGGTCTTCTTTTCTTGTTGGTGAGTCTACTGAGGCCAGTCTACAACGTCTTCCCGAGAGTTGTTCTTGAACTCTGACTCGAGGCACTACAGAGTGCCTTCTTCAGATGGGGTGACTCGGCACAGGTAGGAAACGGGATCAGTCGACCGCTTGATCTTCTAAGAGAATGAAACGTAACCTCAATCAGTAGAAGACTTCAAAATTCAAAATCTTCTCCTTACCACTCAGAAAAACTAGTTTCACAAACTTATAATAGAAGACTTCAATATTCGAAATCTTCTCCTTACCACCACCAAAAACTCCTCTCCCTTGTACTTAGAATGAGAAGGCTATTTATAGAATTAGCTTGGGGCAAGCATGGGAAAGAAGACATAGGGGAGCAATTATGGGGGGAACAAAGCATAAGGTGAAGAATGATGAAGGGAATATAGCATGAGATGAATGATAAAGAGAGGAACAAAGCATGTGGTGAGTGATGATGGGGGGAACAAAGTATGGGGTGAAGAATGATGAAGGGAATATAACATGAGATGAATGATAAAGAGAGGGAACAAAACATGTGGTGAATGATGATGGGAGGAACAAAGCATGAGGTGAAGAATGATGAAGGGAATATTGTAGCGACCTCAATTTTCTAAATAAGAAATATAACATAATAAATGGAGAAGTCAACCCGAACATGTGGGTAACGGGGACACTTGTCAATCACAGCGGAAACCTAAGCAGCGGTAAAATAAAATCTCAATCATTCAACCATGAAACATAATACCAGAGTTATTTACATTCCCAAAATACTGTATTTATTTACAATCTTCCAAAAATCAAATAACACTAGGATCGTACAACAAAAATCTCCTGATCCTAGTTCAACGCTTGCCCTTCTAGTAGGGAAGCTAAACCCCCTCAACGGCGGCCCTGACCCGCCGGTCCCTCTGGGTTTCCTGAAAATCATTTAATATTCAGGGGTGAGACACTTCTTAGTAAGGGAAAGTAAACTAAATACAGTTATGTGTCAACATGAATATTTAAGGCACTTATACATATACAGTACATTTCATAACTTTGTAAGCATTTATCATATTATACTAAATTCTCATATAATTTCATATTTATAATAAATCATAACATATATAAATACATTTGTTTTAACTGTAATACTGAAAACATACCCAGGATGAATAGCTAGCTGGTGTCATGTATTACCCCCCATGACAGGTTGTGCAGCCCGAAGGCGGGACCCGACAATGGCTGGCCGACCACTGCCTAGTCAAATATGTCTATAAGTATGATGAGCCTGCCACACCCTAGTCTGGACTACCAGGTGGACATCCACACTCTACTGAAAGCCACATCGACTATCCATCTCCCATCCCCTCGTGGGATGATTAGCACTAATCTGAACGTAGATATTTGATCTACATATAGCTACGGTTACTGAGCTCCTGAAACTGAACTAAACTAACATCTGGGTTCTAATAACATATAATACATGATATAACAGCGGCCTCGTGCCAATCAATTTCATAAATAAGGCCTCGCGCCGAAATCATAAATACGACCTCGCACCGAAATCATACATAAATACGGCCTCGTGCCGATATCATAAATACGGCCTCGTGCCGATAACATGAATGCGCCCTCGTGCCAATAACATAAATACATGGCCTCGCGCTAGAATCATTTCAGGTATATACATTCTGAAAATAAATCATTTATCATATATTCATCAAAATCATCACAACATAACTCATTTTTCATAATACTTGAAAACATGCTTTACTCGTAAAATCTTTCATATCATAATACATTTCACGTAAAATAATATTCATGCCACATATGTGTTGTTAAAAGTCATACTTCATATTCTAAAATTGTAGTTTTCTGGCATCTCATACATAAATATACATTTTAATCATCATAACAGTATTTTCCCAATCGTACATTTCATTCATAATAAACAAATATAACATATGCTTTTCTGAAAATAGATTTACTCATAATTAATAATAATTTGCATGGAAAATAACTGTTTTAGTTTATTCCCTTACTTGGCTACTGAGAAAGCCCATAAATTATCCTAGCCTAACCCTCGTAGGATTTCCTGATCAATACCCTGAAATTGAAAATTCCCAATATTAAACTTCAGTATTTTCATGCGCACTTCATTTCCTATAACTATCGCAAGACCAAATTTGGCTTAAAAAGTCTTACCTCAACTCAGGGATGATTTGCAACTTCATTTTCCCAATGATCCGCTCTGGCAAACAAAGTAGAGAACTTCGCCAGGAGCGTCGTGGTGACTTCGGATTGTCGATCTGGCGTATATCTGGCCCAAAAATGATGAGAGAGAGAGAGAGAGAGCCGAAGGGGAGCGAGAGAGAGCGAATACTTCTTAAGAACGAAGATAAAAATTGGATTTTTACATATATATACAGCTGGATTCGTCGACAAGCCACGTCATTCGTTGACGAATCCTTCATTAATTTGGTCGACGAAATTCAGTCCTTGTTGATGAAATTCAGTCGGCCCAAAAATGCCTCTTGGTATTTTTTTCATCGACGAAATTCAGTCCTCATCAACAAATTTTCTAAAACCCTCGTCGACGAATCCCCTGTATTCGTCGACAAAGCCCTGATGCTTCCTTTTTGGTTTTTCTTTCCAAAATGCAATGTTGTCGACGAACGTGAATGACTTCCTCCTTTTGTTACCATTTCCATTTCCCTTCCTCTTTATGATTTAAATCCCATTAGAATTCGGGTTGTTACATTCTCCCTTCCTTATAAAATTTCGTCCTCGAAATTTGCTATTTATGTAATTCATCATCCCTTATGAGGCAAAATGGTCTACTTATTTTATTACTTACCCTCACTTATGGCGGAGGAATACCGTGGTTACAACTCAAGTCTTGGGAGATTACATATACCAAAAGAAAATTTCCTCCCAAAACTAAAATGCTACACTACTAAAACCATACATGTACCTGCCAAAGAAATATTACATATTTACTCACATTTCCTAATTACCTTTGAACTTCTTGGAATAATTGCGGACATTTCTATCTGATCTGCTCCTCAAGCTCCTAAGAAGCCTCTTCTATCGCATGATTCCTCCATAGAACTTTTACCAGAGGAATCTTCTTACTACGTAGTTCTTATTCTCTCATATCCAGAATCTGTACTGGTATCTCCTTATAGACTAGCAAGTCACTGAGCTCCAACTCACCATAACTGATAATATGAGAAGGATCTGAGACGTATTTCCTCAACATCGATACGTGGAATACGTCGTGAATTCTGGATAATGAAGGTGGCAAAGCTAGCCTGTAGGCCACCGGTCCCACTTTCTCTAAAATCTCAAACGGACCGATGAACCTAGAGCTAAGTTTACCCTTCTTATAAAATCTCATAACTCTTTTTAACGGAGCTATCTTAAAAAATACGTGACCACCCACATCAAATTCTAAATTCCTGCAGCGATTGTCGGCATAACTCTTCTGTCGGCTCTGAGTTGCACTGATTCTTTCCCTGATAAGCCGAACCTTATCATATGCCTGCTGTATCAGCTCTGGTCCCACAACTCGCCGCTCACCCATCTCATCCCAATATAATGGAGATTGACATCTCCTATCGTATAGTGCCTCAAACGGTGCCATGCCAATACTGGACTGGTAACTGTTATTATACACGAACTCCACCAGTGGCATAAACTTAGTCCAGCTACTCCCAAAATCTAATACACATGCCCGAAGCATATCCTCTAGTGTATGTATCGTCCTCTTAGTTTGTCCGTCTGACTGAGGATGGAATGCCGTACTAAATGATAATTGAGAC
Organism: Malania oleifera; assembly: GCF_029873635.1. Lineage (NCBI taxonomy): Eukaryota > Viridiplantae > Streptophyta > Magnoliopsida > Santalales > Ximeniaceae > Malania > Malania oleifera. The sequence goes on from NC_080425.1 coordinate 83,353,307, forward strand.
CTTAGAGCCTCCTACAAGCTCCTCCAAAATCGTGACGTGAATTGCGGGTCTCGATCTGACACAATAGATACAGGCACCCCATTAGAACGAATTATCTCCTGGACGTAAATCTCTGCCAATCGGCTGAGGGAATAGCTGATCTTAATAGGGAGAAAATGGGCAAACTTAGTCAATCAATTTACTATCAGCCAAATCGCATTCTGGCCATGCGATGTTGACGGCAGCCCTGAAACAAAGTCCATGGATATATGATCCCACTTTCACTCTGGGATAAATAGCGGCTGCAACTGACCCGCTGGCCTCTGGTGCTCAGCTTTTACCTGCTGGCAAGTCAAGCACTGGGCTACGTACTCGACAATCTCCCTCTTCATTCCACTCCATCAGTAAAACTCTCGCAGATCCTTGTACATTTTTGTACTGTCGGGATGAACTGTATACAAGGATCTGTGAGCCTCATTAAAAACAGTCCTCCTAATGTCAACATCAGCAGGAACACACAGTCTGGAACGGAACCGTAAAGCTCCGTCATCTGAAATGCAGAATTCTTCCCCCTGACCACTCTGCACTCTGTTCATCACCTCTACTAATTCTGGATCATCTTTCTAGGTGGCTTTAATTCTTTCCTGCAGAGTAGGCTGTACCACTAGGCTAGCGATACATACTGGAGTATTACTCTCTATCAACTCAATACCAAGTCTCTCCAGATCCATCATAATCGGATACTAGATCCCCATAGCTGCTAACGCTGATACTCCAGACTTCCTGCTCAGTGCATCAGCTACCACGTTTGCTTTCCCTGGATGGTAACTGATATTACAGTCAAAATCCTTAATCAATTCTAACCACCTTCTCTGTCTTATATTCAATTCCTTCTGGGTGAAGAAATATTTCAAACTCTTGTGGTCGGAGAAAATCTCGCACTGCTCGCCGTATAGGTAATGCCTCCAAATTTTCAATGTGTGTACCACTGCAGCCAACTCAAGATCGTGAGTAGGGTAGTTCTTTTCGTACTCTTTCAACTTCCTAGACGCATGCGCCACTACCCTGCCATGCTGCATCAATACACAGCCAAGTCCCTTTAAGGACGCATCACTGTAAATAGTGTACCCCTCACCCCCAGATAGGATGATCAATACTGACGCTGTAACTAACCTCTGTTTCAGCTCTTGAAAACTCTGCTCACAACTATCGTCCCATTCAAATCTAGCATTCTTCTTCGTCAGTCGTGTCAAAGGCCCTGACAAAGCTTAGAACCCCTCGACAAAACGACGATAATAACCAACTAACCCCAAGAAACTCCTAATCTCCTGGACGTTCCTTGGTCTAGCCCAATTCACTACTGCCTCAATCTTACTGGGATCTACAAAAATTTCGCCTCCTGAAATAACATGTCCTAAAAATACAACTTTCTCGAGCCAGAAGTCACATTTGCTGAACTTGGCATATAATTTCTTCTCTCTAAGCATCTGCAAAACCTGTCTCAAATGTACCTCGTGCTCCTCATAGTTCGTCGAATAGACCAGTACATCATCAATAAAAACAACCACAAACTGGTCTAAGTATTGGTGGAAGACTCTACTCATCAAGTCCATAAATATCGCAGGAGTATTCGTCAGACCAAATGGTATAACAAGAAACTCGTAATGCCCATACCTGGTCCTGAAGGTCGTCTTCGATACATCCTCCGCTCTTACCTTTACCTGATGGTAGCCTGACCTGAGATCGATCTTGGAATACACCCGTGTACCCTGGAGCTGGTCAAACAAATCATCGATACGGGGTAGAGGATACTTGTTCTTGATAGTCACTTTATTAATTTCTCTGTAATCTATGCACATCCTCATAGACTCGTTCTTTTTCTTTACAAACAGCATTGGAGCTCCCCACGGCGATATACTAAGTCGTATAAAACCCTTATCAAGCAAATCCTGCAATTGATCTTTCAGCTCTGCCAACTCTGCTGGCGCCATTCAGTATGGTGCTTTAGAGATCGGCGCTGTACCTGGAAGTAGATCAATGGGAAAATCTACTTCACGATCAGGCGGCAAACCCGATAATTCATCTAGGAACACGTTTGTAAATTTTTTCATCACAAGCGTATTGATAAGCTTCAATTCATTTTCTGACGTTTCCTTCACAAAAGCCACGAATCCCAGACAGCCATTCTGAAGCAGTCTCCTCACCTGAATAGTTGAGACCATCTGAGGTAAGGATTGCACTCGTGACCCTATAAATCTAAATTCTGGTTTCCCTGGAGGTGTGAATATCACTTCTCTAGCACGATAGTATATAATAGTAGAATTAATCGCAAGCCAATCCATGCCAAAAATAATGTCAAACCCGTGCATATCTGATGCCACCAAATCAGCAGATAAAATCTTCCCCTGAACATCCCCTGTATTCGTCGACGAAGCCCTGATGCTTCCTTTTTGGTTTTTCTTTCCAAAATGCAATGTCGTCGAAGAACGCGAACGAAGCCGACTTTCTCCTTCTGTTACCGTTTCCATTTCCCTTCCTCTTTATGATTTAAATCCCATTAGAATTCGGGTTGTCACAAATATAGCATGAGATGGATGATAAAGAGAGGAAAAAAGACATGTGGTGAGTGATGATGGGGGAACAAAGCATGGGGTGAAAAATGATGAAGGGAATATAGCATGGGATGAATGACAAAGGGAGGAAACAAGACATGTGGTGAGTGATGATGAGGGAATAAAGCATGAGGTGAAGAATGATGAAGGGAATATAGCATGGGATGAATGATAAGGAGAGGAAACAAAGCATGCTTGCATTTGACAATTTAGATAAATAATAATAATAATAATAATAATAATAATAATAATAATAATAATAATAATAATAATAAAAATAATAATATGAGGGTCCTAGAAGTTGTGCAGGGCCCACGCGTCATGTGGGGTCCACGAGCTGTTTAAGGGTTATAGGAACCCGAGCTAGCATGCATCGGATATAGGGATTCGAGCTAGTAGGCACAAGCATGCCAAAGAAGGTAATGTGCACTAGATGTTGGAATCCGAACTAGCATACCAGGAGATGTGGAGCCTATAAACCATGTGGGACCTAATGGAGATATGTGGGGCCCACAAGCCATGTGGGGTCCATAAGCCATTTGAGGGTTATAGGAACCCGAGCTAGCGGGCACAAGCATGCCAAAGGAGGTAATGTACATCGGATGTAGGAATCTGAGCTAGCGTACCAGAGGGGGTCACGTGCACCGGATGTAGGAATCCGAGCTAGCGTACCAAGAGATGTGGGGCCCACAAACCATATGGGGTCCAATGGAGATATGTGGGGCCTACAAGCCATGTGGGTTTCATGAGACATTTGAGGTTTATAGGAACCCGAGCTAGTAGACACAAGCATGCCAAAGGAGGTAACGTGCACCAGATGTAGGAATCCGAGCTAGCGTACCAGAGGGGGTAACGTGCACCGGATGTAGGAATCCGAGCTAGCGTACCAAGAGATGTGGGGCCCACAAGCCATGTGGATCCCAATGGAGATATGTGGGGTCCACTCGCTATGTGGGATCCACGAGCAGTGTGAGGGTTATAGGAACCCGAGTTAGCATGCACCAGATATAGGGATCCGAGCTAGTGTACTAAAGGAGGTAACGTGCATCGAATGTAGGAATTCGAGCTAGCGTACCAAAGATGTGGGGCCCACAAGCCATGTGGAGTCCAATGGAGATATGTGGGGCCCAATGGAGATATGTGGGGCCCACAAGCCATGTGGGGACCATGAGCCGTGTGAGGGTTATAGGAACCCGAGCTAGCATGCACTGGATATAGGGATCCAAGATAGCGTACTAAAAGAGGTAACGTGCATCGTATATAAGAATCCGAACTAGCGTACCAAAGATGTGGGGCCCACAAGCCATATGGTGCCCAATGGAAATATTTGGGGCCCACAAGTCATGTGGGGCCCAATGGAGATATATGGGGCCCACAAGCCATGTGGGGTCCATGAGATGTATGAGGGTTATAGGAACCCGAGCTAGCATGCATAGGATATAGGGATCTGAGCTAGCGTACTAAAAGAGGTAACATGCATCGTATATAGGAATCCGAGCTAGCGTACTAAATATGTGGGGCCCACAAGCCATGTGGAGCCCAATGGAGATATGTGGGGCCCATAAGCCATGTGGGGCCTAATGGAGATATGTGGGGGGTTTGACATGAGGTCTCCTCGGAACGACCTGGTTAAAATTGGGGTGTCTACACACAATTAATTACCCTCTCTGATCCTACTTCAAAATGAAATCGTCACCCTAGGAAAGACACAAAAAACCACCACGAAAATCTTGTACCTAGACCACAGAATAAACCTCAAATCCTTTCCTATACCTTGGTATTGTTTTCATTGCACTTTAAAGTCTACAGAACCTAGCAACCTATGCTCTGATACCAATTCAATTGTTACGACCAGAATTTTCATGCCATTTTTTTATATACATACATACATACATACATACATACATATAAACTATAACAAATTACTACTCTGATACCTTCTTATATAAGCCATATCATCATCATCATCATGGTCTAGGTGTGGACTGAGGGACTTGTAACTCAATAAACTACCTATGCAGCGGAAACAGAGATTATATAACCACATCAAATTTGTATATAGTACCAGAGTGTCAGTATCTCCCCAAAATATACATACATGACCATTTCCAAAAATATCCTCACTGGACCACCTAAGGACTACCCAAAAAGTGACTTTCCCAAAATACTTACCCTCCTGACGGGGCAGTACAAAGTCCCCTCTATCTGCTCGCCTAACTGGATCACCTAAAAAATGTTAAATCACTGGGATTAGGCATCACTCAGTAAGACGAAATATGCTATTGCTAGTGTCTGACAACCGAGTTGCACAAAAAAAATTGATATATTACTGAATCTGTAAAACTGATAGAACAATATACTGTACAACTTACACCTAACATGGTTTAAGATACAACTGTAATATTTTTGTTTTTACTTACTCATACTTCTAGAAATATAATATATTTACTACTATTCTATAAAACTGTGATAACATATAGATAACTGTGATAATACCCTAGAAAACTGAACGTCAGGATTTAACCCCTCATGAAAGGGTTGTGCGGCTCGGAGGCGGGACCTATCACTAGCTGGCCGACCAGAATAAGTCAACTGAACTCCGATAGTTATATCGGCCTCCTTAACCCTAACTGACGGGGAGCCTGTCCACAGCATAAGCACGATCGACCGCTGAAAAATCCACATACTATCTGAGTTATGTGATTGCACTCTGAACTGAAATAGCAACGGTACCATGCTTTGCTGACTGAATCTGACTAAATAATTCATCAAGGTTTGATACTATATAATACTGATATTTATAATTATTTTACTATTTTTACCATGATTCTAAAATAACCATAATACTATAAAACTGATCTGAATAATCTGAATATCTATATAACTGTCTGGATATCTAAATTTCTGTATATATGAAAATCATGGTTCTGAAGTCATAGTATTCTGAAAATACTATAAATCATATTTCTCAATATTCTATAAAATATCTATCTGAATATATACTGGAATTTCATAATTCTATAGAACATGTGTATAATTCATGATATTTTGAAAACTGTTTATATCCTGTACTAAATAACACAAACTCATGCCACACGCTAAATAGAACTCATATATCAAAATCTGTATAAATCTATATTCTAATATATTCAAACTCACACCTTATACTCATATTTAGATATTATAATTGATATTGATAAAAATTCCTAAATTTTCTAGCATAACATATTTCCTTTACCTAGCAATTAAGCTCGCCTACTAACGTTCTAAATTATGCTTCTGGCATTTATAATTCTATAATCCTGAAATAATTATATATATATATATATATATATTTATATATATATCTTGTCAATCAACTAAATACCAAGAATAATCTTCATTCTTCTATCTTTGGAATTATAAACTATTTATTATTTACTTGGGCTTCTGAAAAAAAAAAAATCCACTAGGGTCCTTAACCCATGCCTACAGGGTCTCAAAAATACCATAACCTTGAAATCATAATACCATAATTTTATTCCACAAAACACCAGTTATTCTCATAAAATACAAAATCTGACCCTAGATAAAACTGGTAATACTGAAAATACCTAAAAATCCACTTTCCCTAATTTTAGGATGGTGCCCAAACTGCTTAAATCGAATTTCTACTCCAGTTAGGTTGTGGAGAATCTCCCTAGGATCACCGTGGAAGCTTCTGATTGTCGAACTGGGGAGAAACCGAGCTAGAATTGTAGAGAGAAGGCAGAGAAAACATATTCTAGAGAGAGAGAGAGAGAGAGTTCTGCCTGATATTCTCGTAGAAAATATGATTTTCGGCCTTATATAGAAAGTTTGTCCACGTGGCCTCGTCGACGAGCCACGTTACCTCGTTGACAAGCCACGTTACCTCGTTGACGAGCCAAAGAAAGGAATTCGTTGACGAACATATTACCCTCGTTGACGAAATTCAGGCCCTAAAAAACAACCTCTTGGTAAATTCTTGTCGACGAGTCCCCTTTTGTAATTCCCCATTTCTTTCTTTCTCTTATTATTTAATTGCTATAAATTATTTGGGTCTCTACATTCTTCGTTCCTAATAAAATTTTGTCCTCGAAATTTGCTATCTGAATTGAACACCATTCTTAGCGTAAAACGGGTTACTTATTTTATTACTAATCCTCACTTATGGTGGAGGAATACCGTGGTTACATTTGAGGCTCTGGAAGATTACAAACTTACATATAAAAGAAAATTCTCCCAAAACCAAAACATTACCTATCCTATAATCTAAAATACAACTATACATTTATCACTCTGTACTGAACAAAAATTATTTATTTATCTAAACAATACTGGCTAATACTGTAACCCATTAAATAGGTTTGGGTACTTTTGTCTGATCTCTTCCTTAAGCTCCCACGAAACTTCTTCGATGGCATGTTTTTTCCACAAAACTTTCACTAGATGAATTTTCTTGGTGCGCAATTCCTGTTCCTTTCTATCTAACATCTGCACTGGTACTTCCTTATAAGCTAGCGAATCTCTAAGCTCTATCTCTGCATAACTAATTATGTAGGATGGTTCTGAGATGTATTTCTTCAATATGGAAACATGAAATACATTGTATATTCTAGACAGAGCTGGTGGTAGAGCTAACCTGTAGGCAACTAACCTCACTCTCTCAAGTATCTTGAATGAGCCAATGTACCTAGGGCTCAACTTACCCTTCTTTCCAAATCTCATAACTCCTCTCAGAGGAGCTATCTTCAAAAATACCCAATCTCCCACGTCAAATTCTAATGCCTAGTGGCGAGTATCTGTATAACTTTTCTGCCGACTCTGAGCTGTGTACTAATTCTTTCTTTAATATATCTTTTTTTGTAATTCCCCTTTTCTTTCTTTATCTTATTATTTAATTGTTGAAAATTCTTTGTGTCTCTACACTTTAAAAGTTGAGTACGACTTAACTCAAGTTTTGACTCTAGCTTTTAGCTTTTGAACTTCCAATCTAAACTTGAACTTGACTCATATCTCAATGAACGAGGTTGAACAAGCCAAATTGAGCCAATCAAGCCAAGCAATGAGTAGCATGCAAATGACTTGACAAGTTCTATAGTCCTAGTAGCTTGCTCCTTTAAGCACTCTAGATCTTTTCTTTTAGAAAGCCCTCACTTATTAATTACTCACTTAAATGGACAACACTTTTTAATATAAGTCCCAACTCAACGTACATATACTAGTTAGCTTGTAGTTAAATGTTGAAACCCTAATAGACATAGTTGTTATTAGCAATATAGTGGAGATTTTTCAAAGGCAGAGGCGTGTTGAACAAGGTCAAGACCCTTACATCTTGATCCAGTGATCATTCCTTTTTATCCCTACATTCATGCCCAAATCCTCAAGACCTCTCATACGCTTAATTTATTCTTTCTGTTCCATCATCCTCTAAATCATTTTGGGTTTTCCATCTCTTTCCCTACACAAAATGCACCTTAGAAGAACTTATTTGATTGGGATCTTCAAATGATAAATCTGACTAAGATAATTCCTGTGCTAAATTTGAGTTGTCTTCAGGAGTACTGCCATATTGTCAAACCATATTAATCATTATATTTTTTCTTGAATGTTTTCTTTTGTTTCTATTTTAAATTATTATGTGTGCATTCATAGTCTTGCAACAACACATTTTTCACAATACCGTCTCTCATTTCATATTCCTTTTCTAATCAACCCCTCTCAAAGTTTAATGTACATTATTGATCTTGTGGTGTACATGTTTCATAGAATTATCTCTATCCCATATCTTTTTTCAAAAGTCAAAAATTGAATATAAACCTTTAGCATGAAGTCTCAATTGATCTTAATTTTTTTCAAATTTTTAATAATTAGGCTTAAACTATACCAAGAAAAAGCAATGCATCTTCTAGTCCACATCTCTTTGACAATCCCTCCAAAACTTATAATATGAATATCTCGAATTTTGATGTTTGGCATGAAACTTCTCACCCCTTCTTGTGCAAATCTTTGGGTCATCAAAAGTAATCATTGGGGGAGACGATACCAAATGGTCAAATGAATTCAAACCCTATAAGGCATTCTTCCTTCCATGAAGCCCTGTGCAGCAGACACACCCCCTGCACATGTACATCATCTCCATTTTGCAGGCCCTGCTCTGTAATTGAAACTTGTTTTCCTGACTTTTCATTGTCATTAACAGCCACTTGATGATCTAGATTGCTCTATAACTTTTCTTCAAGTTGATTTCAATAGAGAGAGAGAGAGAGAGAGAGAGAAAGAGTCAAATAAAAAAAAGGTGGCATTATTAAGATGGAGAAATGATACACAGATCGAAATAAAGGATGGAGGTACATATATAGGGCATGCCATGCATGGCAGGCTGCAGTCTGCAGCACATATATATATATGATTTATTAATATGTATATAGACACATATATCTTTATGGTGCAGCTTTTAACCACGACAAGTCAACTGGTTTCTCTGTCCATATGCCAACATCATCATCATCATCTAAAGCAACAAAACAATAAACCCTTTCACTCATTGATATATATGAGAATTCTCATAGGCAGTATATATATACACACACACACACACACTTGAAAACACAGACTACGACACTCACTATTTCACACTTTCCACGGTAGCCACAGCAGCCAGCCTCTTAACCAATATCAGCCTTTTAAAACTATAGCTCTAATGTAGCTATAGAGATGCCCTTCTCCTTCTCCTCCTCCTCCTCCTCCTCCTCCTCCTCCTCCTTCTTGTTATTGTTTTTTTATAAAATGAATAAATAATATTCCATCGGACAAAAAGCAGATACAGAATATGTATGTATGTAGCTGGGGGTGGGGAGGAGTGTTTGGACAGCGTGCATGTTGAAGATTAAACTTGAAGACCGGCAGCCCACCTCCATTGAAGACCGGCAGCCCACCGTTGTGGACATTGGAGATTTGCAGGCAACCTACTCCACCTACCAGCCCACCTCTATTAAAGATTTGCACCCACCATTGTTGATTATTTGATTTCTATAATTACTATAAATAGCTGAGTTGTGTGTGAGTAAATGTGAGCAATGTGGTGTGTGAGAGAGATTAGCCAGTGAGCCGTGAGAGAGATTTTATTCCTCTGTAATTTATTTTCAGATTGAAATTACTGATTTGGCAATTTATCCTCACTGAGTTTCAGCCACAACCAGTGGCTGAGTGCTCCTCTCCACCCATCAGTGGTATCAGAGCGTCCAGGTACGCCGGAATTCACCAAACAGAGGTGAACAGAGAAGAAATTCAAGTTTCTTCTCAGTTTTGAAGTTGCTCCAAATATCAAATTGAGCCTACCATTGTACAATTCAGCTCGAGACGATTCCAACAGTGAAAATCACGTCTCAAACGGACACCGGGAGAGCCTCCACGCGCCCCCACGCGCCTCCCACGTAAGCACCGTTCTTCCCACGCCCCGGCAGACTCCGGCGACGGCGACACGCGCCTGCACGCGTCTTCCTCGCCCGATTGGCGAGATCCTACCCGCAAAGCGACCCGCGACCCGGATCTACGACCCGCGACCCGGTCAGCGACCCGCGTGCCAAACCCGCAACCCGGATCCGTGAACGAGACCCGACCCGCCTCCGACCCGCTCCCAAGCGCCGACACGCGGCGCACCCAGAAAGCGCCACGTGGCCTAACGGAGGGGTTAACGCCGTTTAAAGGCCGTTAAGTTAAACCGGTTAGTTCAAAAATTCACCCGAATTTTCCTATAGCCGGTTCGGTGATTTTTAGACCGGTTCTTTGCAAACCAAAACCGGTTCCTAAGGTTTTTCAATCTTCTGAATTTATTGGTGGCATTAGATTTACCAAAATCAGCCCCCATTTCTCTGTTTTTTTATATATTGAATTCGATGGCTAACGGTACTATCCAATCGGTCATTCCAAAATTGACCCGAGAGAATTATGACAACTGGTCGATTCAAATGAGAGCCCTTCTAGGTTCTCAGGATGTCATGGATATCGTTGAAGATGGGTACAGAGAAAGCCCATCAAAAGAAGCCGAAGCAGCTATGCCCGAAGCTCAAAGAACGACCTTGCGAGTCGATCGAAAGAAAGATTGCAAGGCAAAATCCATAATCTACCAAGGCCTTGATGAGGCCACGTTCGAAATCATTGCCTCCGCGAAGACATCTAAAGAAGTCTGGGACTCTCTCCATCGAACACACAAGGGTGCAGATAAAGTAAAAAAGATTCGTCTTCAGACATTGCGAGGTGAGTTCGAATCTCTCAAAATGAAGTCTACTGAATCCATTTCAGACTACTATACACGAGTAATGGTAGTATCAAATCAATTAAGAAGAAATGGAGAAATTCTCAATGACGAGAGAATTTGTGAAAAAATTTTGCGATCTTTAGATCCAAAATATGATTATATAGCTGTGACCCTAGAAGAAACAAAAGACTTGGAAACAATGTCTGTAGAAGAACTTGTGGGCTCACTCCAAGCCCATGAGCAAAAAGTCAATAGAAGAAGTGATGATAAAGCACTGGAGCAAGCTCTCCAAACGAAGTTGTCCCTCACTACAGATAGATACGACAAAGGGGGGACGTCACAGCAAGGAAGAGGACGAGACCGAGGATCTCGTGGAAGAAATTCTGGAAATTTTAATTCCAGAGAAGGTGGCAGAGGCAGAAGAGGTCCCACTAGAGGAGGACGAAATCAACAGAACTATATCCCACGAGGCAGAGGACAAGGAAGAAGGGGAGGATACAAAAATCGTTTGAATGAAGATAAAAGAAACATTCAATGCTATAATTGTCATAAGTATGGGCACTATAGTAATGAGTGTTGGGGACGACAACAAGAAAAGGTTAGCGAGGAGGCCAACCTTGCCGAAACAGATCATGCAAATGGAGAGTCATTGATGCTGATGGCACACAATGCAACTCCTCAGGACCAGAGTGTTTGGTACCTTGATTCTGGAGCCAGCAATCATATGACTGGCAGAAAGAACCTATTTTTTGAACTTGATGAGAAAGTTCAAGGGGAGATCTCTTTCGGAGATGATTCAAAAATCTCAGTCCAAGGGAGAGGAGATGTTTTGATCAAACAAAAGTCCGGAGATCATGCTTACATCTCCAACGTCTACTATGTGCCAGCCATGAAGACTAATATACTAAGTCTCGGACAGCTCGTGGAGAGAGGCTATCGAATTAGCCTCAGTGATAAGCAGATGGTGATAATAGATGCTCGAGGAAAGCTTGTTACTCGAGTTCAAATGGCAAAGAATCGAATGTTTCCGCTCGCCATCCAACATGATACGCCAAGGTGTTTGAGCGCTATCATCAAAGACAAAGACTGGCTATGGCATCTAAGGTATGGGCATCTAAACTTTGAAAGTTTGAAACAATTGGGAAGCAAGAAGATGGTGAAGGGCTTACCCAATATTCATCATCCAAATGTAATATGTGAAAGCTGTATTTTAAGCAAGCAACATAGAAACAGCTTTGGAAAGCAAGCCGACTGGAGATCAACCATGCCGCTCCAGCTAATACACACAGATGTGTGTGGTCCATTAAGACCATTTTCGAATGGACAGAATCGATACTTCCTCACCTTCATCGACGACTACAGCAGGAAGACCTGGGTCTACTTCTTGAAAAGGAAGTCAGAGGTATTCGATAAGTTCAAAGAGTTCAAAACTCTTGTGGAGAAACAAAGTGGCTTCCGCATCAAGTCACTCCGGTCAGACCAAGGAGGAGAGTACAAAGACGAAGCTTTCCTGGAATTCCTTAGACAACAAGGAATTCAGAAACAGTTCACACCATCATACACTCCCCAGTTGAATGGTGTAGCCGAAAGGAAGAACCGCACAATCCTCAACATGGCTAGAAGCATGTTAAAGGATAAAAATGTGCCCAAGAGTTTTTGGGCAGAAGCAGTGTTATGTGCAGTCTATCTGCTCAATAGGTGTCCGACGAAGAGTCTTGATACAAAGACACCATATGAAGCCTGGAGTACTCACAAGCCCAGTGTGAGTCATCTTAGGGTGTTTGGCTCCATAGCCTACGCCAAGATCCCAGAAGCAAGAAGGACAAAGCTGGATGATAAAGGAGAGAAGTGTATCCTTGTAGGATACGGTGATAGCACCATGGGATATCGACTCTACAATCCCATCAACAAGAAAGTCTTTCATAGCCGGGATGTCATCTTTGAAGAAAATGAATCCTGGAAATGGGACCAGGTTGAATGTTCCAAAGATGCGGAATTGACACTTGAAGTAGAAGAACCTACACAGACAAAAGAAGTGGTTATCGAGCCACAAATTCCTGAGCTGCAGACACCTCCACATGGTTCACCACAGACAAATGAAGCTCCATCACCAATAGAGCATGAAATCTCAGACATGAGACCTAGAGGAGCTCGAAATCTAGCCGATCTGTATGAAAATACAGAACCAATGGAAGAATATATTGCTCTAAACTGCCTGTTGCTAACTAGCGACCCAAATAGCTTTGAGAAAGCTAACGAAGAAAACAAATGGAGAAAAATGATGGATAAGAAGATTCAATCCATCAAGAAGAACAAGACTTGGGAGTTGACAAATCTTCCGAAGAGCCACAAAACTATTGGTGTAAAATGGGTCTACAAGACCAAGAAGAACACTCAAAGAGAAGTCCAGAGATACAAAGCAAAACATGTCGCCAAGGGTTACAGGAAGAAAGAAATAAAATTGATATCTTGCAGAACGTATGATCAGATTGCTGACATTTTCACAAAACCACTCAGACATGATATTTTTGCAAGACTGAAGACAATGCTCGGAATGACAAAATTAGGAGAGTCAAGTTTAAGGGGGGATGTTGAAGATTAAACTTGAAGACCGGCAGCCCACCTCCATTGAAGACCGGCAGCCCACCGTTGTGGACATTGGAGATTTGCAGGCAACCTACTCCACCTACCAGCCCACCTCTATTAAAGATTTGCACCCACCATTGTTGATTATTTGATTTCTATAATTACTATAAATAGCTGAGTTGTGTGTGAGTAAATGTGAGCAATGTGGTGTGTGAGAGAGATTAGCCAGTGAGCCGTGAGAGAGATTTTATTCCTCTGTAATTTATTTTCAGATTGAAATTACTGATTTGGCAATTTATCCTCACTGAGTTTCAGCCACAACCAGTGGCTGAGTGCTCCTCTCCACCCATCAGTGCAGTTCCCCCACCACCCTTTCCCTTTCTGTGATAACCCTGCACTAGTCTGTCCTCACCCTTCCCCACGCCCACCCCATAAATAATTCAAATGACAAGCATGCCTCTCTCTCTCTCTCTCTCTCTCTCTCTCTCTCTCTCTCTGTACACACACACACACACAGACCATATATTCTCTCCTACAGTTTTTAGCAGTGGAGAGAGAATTCTTTATATTGTGTGCGTATTTTGATTTTAATGAATTATGATTAATTAATCATATATATAAATATTTCTAATCTCTAGCTCTCTCTAGGGAAGTGTGGTCTCAGAGGTAGGAATATCTTACTATTGAAACTTTTTAATTAATTTTTCCTTAATAATTAATTAATTGATGAAATAAACAAAAAGGGATAAATTAATTAATTAATAATTAAAAGGGGGAAGGGTGGGGAGCATGCATGCATGTGTCTCCACTTTCGATGTCCGCCATATACATGCATGCATCTATATTGACCTAACATATATATATATATATATATATATATATACACGTAAATTAATTAATTAACTAATCTTGAAGTTAGTATTTAATTAAGTATTATATTAATTACATTATATATATATATATATATAATACTTAATTAAATACTAACTTCAAGATTAGTTAATTTATTAATTTACGTGTATATATATATATATATATATATACATATATATCTTTTTATAAAGTGTTTCAGGGCTACTTTATTTGACGATAGGCCAATCATACTTCACTTGATAACATCTTCTGCTCCCCATACTCTCTCTCTCTCTCTCTCTCTCTCTCACGCACACAAACACACACACATAAACACATAAAAATTTTCCCAAATTATGTCAATTTTTTAAAACTTTTAATGGCTTGTTGGTCTGAAGATTTTAATTTATTTTATATATAATTAAGTCTCTAATAATGATGAATCAATTTCTACTACTTTCTTGGCTTAAAATTTTATTTAATTTTGCTTCTATCCCACAAACCAAACAAATTCAAAGTCTCTCTCTCTCTCTCTCTCTCTCTCTCTCTCTCTCTATATATATATATATATATATATATATAGCAAGTTGTTTAATTTATTAATTTGTTTTTCATATTATTTTTACCTTTTATCTTTGGATTACTTCTAGGTATAATCCTGGGCGCGCTATTACTGTTCTTTTGTTGTTATTGTCCCTTGTTTGCCAAAAATATAAAAATAAATAGTAATTCTTTAGCATAAATCAACCATTTATTAAAAAAAAATGAACTTTTAAAAAATTGCTATTTTATTTAACTTTAATTTCCCACCAACCCACATTTTCTTTTTCTTTTCTTTTTTCTTTTGTCTAGTTTGAAAATTAAATATTTGTGTTTTAGGTTCAACTTGTTATTTTTGTTGCAGTTTTCCCCCTTTTCCTAGACATAAGAAATAAGATAATCATCTATATATTCAAAGTATTTAAAATATTAAAAACTATCTTATTTATAGATCGAGAAATAGATCCATATGGTAAAGTCGTTAATAATCTTACTGCAATATTGCTTAAATAATATTTTCTTCCTCACTAAATATTTGGGTTCTCAATCTCCTCATTACCATGATGGTTTAATTGCATTTCTTAAACCACTTAGAAGGTGATATTGTTCATTTTAACTCGTAAATTTTGTAATTCTACTTGTAAAAAATATATCATTAACATTAATTTTCAACTAATTATAAGCCACAGTATTCCTAACTATTAATGTGAGACACACGAGTGACCTGAGCCACAAGAATCACGATAATGTTTTTGCTGACATTGTTTGCATGAATAAGTTAAAAACTTTTTTAGTGATTATTTTAGTCCCTAAAGATTATAATATTTGTGAAAAATGTAATAGTTTGGCATGTATAATTGTCATATTCATCTAATAATTTTCCGTGGCCACATAAACTTATATTTACAAAATATATCATTTAGCAACAATCAATATAATTGCTGGTCATACTCGAAACGTATGTCCTCTCTAAAGAAAATTGTTACTAAAATGATTATCATCACTTATGTTCCGCATAATAAATATTTATAACTACATAATCTATTAAAATTGATATTCCTAATTAATTATCTTCCCTACAGCCAAACAATTGAGTAAAATATAATAATAATTAACCATTTTTGAAATCTAAAATGCTACAATACACAAATCTCACAAAGAAATGTATAAGCTCCAATTTGCAAGCCCTAAATTTTGTCCCACATTTTCATATCACTAAGGGAGATAAAAAAAAAAAAAACAATTCCAATTTAAGATAAATCACAGTTTGAGTTTTTCCAAGATCACATAAACGATTCAAAGTTCCAGATATAAATGCTAATGCAGCTTTTTTAGAATATGAGATTGAAAATTATTGGGAGTTTGTTTGATTAATTGTAAAAACAAATGGTTATGTGAATGGTTTTAGATCAGAGTAACCTAAATTACTTAAACGTTATACAAGAACCAAATTAAAATGTATTTTTCTTCAATTCTACCGGTCCTTCTTTAGCATATCCTTTTGGTTAGTACTCAACATGTATGCGTAAATGTACATGATAACTAAACACCTACTCAAGACTAAAACATAAAGCATTGATTATTCGAGACTAAAACATAAAGCATTGATTATTCGAAATATATTCGTGAATGGACAGACGATAATATTTTTATTTTTTGATTTAATGTTGTTTGGATAGGCCAAAAGGGCTCCTCGAAATTGGACTTCTGAATTTATATATAAAAAAACTTAAATCATCGAGACTGGAATCCCTTAACCTATTCATCATTCACTCAATTTTCTCATATGAGATAATTTTACAAGCAAAATTTACTCTCTCCTACAGAGAGAGAGAGAGAGAGCCTTGTCTCTAGCAAGAGATAGAGAGAGAGCCTTGCCCCTAGCAGGATATACATACATATATATATATATATATATATAGAGAGAGAGAGAGAGAGAGAGAGAGAGAGAGAGAGAGAGAGAGAGAGAGAGAGAGAGAGAGAGAGAGAGAGAGAGAGAGAGAGAGAGAGAGAGGGCCTTTCCTCTAGCAAGAGACATAGAGAGTAATATAGAGCAATGAGTGATCCAGAGCTGAAGAGTATCCAGCCCCCCTGCTGATCCTTCCTCGGGATTGAATCCCACTTGCACCCACCTCAGCTGTCAAAAAGCATCTCCCTCTTTCTTCCTCCCCGTCCTCTCTCTCTCTCTCTCTCTCTCTCTCTCTCTCTCTCTCTCTCTCGTAAATTCACAGCTAGCTAGCTATATATATATATATATGTGTGTGTGTGTGAATTGAAGATATAATAAGTGTTTTTCTAAAAGAAAACTTTACCTTATTTCTCTTTAGATCAGAATCCAATGCTTTTTGTACACATTATACAACATGCATATTTTCGGATATTCAAAGCTAGCTACCTCCCAAACTTTTAAATTTCAGACGTACACACAAATTAAGAAAGGGAGAGATCATGCATGTGCTTTCTTTATTTATTTTGTTTTTTTTTTGGGATTGGTAAAATTCAATTGCCTTTTTAAAAAAAAAAAAAACTGAAACCAAAAGCTGGCTAGCTAGCTAGATTATAAACTAATAATTAATATTAATCATTAACCCATAATAATCATTAAATGGATGATTAATTTCAAATTTCAGTATTGGGTCTTAGGGATTGAAGACATATGCATGTGGGCCACACCCCACCAATGATCAACCACAATGATTGAACTTAATTTGAGTCTATATCCTGCGTTTGGCCTACAATGGAAAGCTCCTCCCCCACCCCCTACCCAAAAATAAATGACCACATTAATTTTAATTAATTATTATATTAGGTTACATGTTCCCATAATTAAATAGGTGATCAATTTAATTACGATGTTTTAAAAAAAGAATACAGAGACAGAATGGTTCTAAAAAAAAAATGCTTCTTTTCCACTCAGTGAAATCTTCGATAAACTATTTTAATAAAATTATTGTTAAATAGTTCAATTAAAAAAAAAGGCTTTTGGAGGCAACATTTTACATAATTAATTACTTATTAATTTGGCTATAAGATATATGCATGCATGAGGCTGATAAAATTTGTTTTTTCTCCATTGAATGTCTTTTTTAAAAAATAAAATAAATTGAAGAGTCTATTGAAGGTTCATTAGGTTTAAGTTATAGTTAAAACGAGCATCCTAATCCCAACTTTTTATACATTTTTTCTCTCAAAGATTCAAACCCGAAATCTCTAACTTCCTATCTTTTCTTAAGGATTCAAACTTGAAAAACCTCCAGTAGGAATTTGTTTAATAGGAATTTGGAAGCTTAAAGACGGAGATGCTTTACCTATAGACACCTGGATTTGGAGCAACATACTTGCATTGCATGAATCATTTGACTTAGCTGAACGTATCATCCAATCATCCTCAATGTATATGTGTGTGTACGCGCGCACATGAATCATGATTGCAATTTTCTTTGTTGGGTTTCAATCATGGGGGTCAACACTGTTCGATGCATGATAATGCAGTCGACCTACCGAGCGGCTTAGATCTTGTTGATCAAGCACCAAAATTTCAAAACTACTCATATATGCCACAGTACGGCTAATAATTATATTGCAAAATTAATTAGCATGTGTGATATCGATCATCATCATCATCAACTAATAATGGAAGTAATTCTTCCTCGAAGTTGCTTCCAATTGTATTCCTTGCATCAAATCTCTTCAAAGAACAAAGAACAGAAAGAGTACTACTGAGTCTGTATCAATATCTCCGCAGAATAATTGATATTTGAGTTTTTTATTTTTTATATATATATATATATATATATATTAATATATGGAGGCGTATATGCATGCATGATGCATATGTAGTTGATGAATTACTAACATTTAATTTAAAGTAAACAAGAGAGAGGTCAAAAAAGAAAAAAAGAAAGAAAGAAATTAAAATCAACCCTTTGGGAAGATTCAAAACTAAAAAGGAGAAAATTTAAAATTTGAAAAAAAATAAAGAAAAGAAGAAGAAGAAGAAGGTAGCTAGCTAACCTTGCCACGGCTTTTGGGTAGTGGGGTTCTGGTGTTGATCACGAGCAGTGTTACTGTTCATGCAATTACCAAGAGCAGCCATGTTGAGAATGTCGCTATGGGAGAAAGCTCTCAGCCCCAAGAAATCTCTCGTCAACCCATCATTCCCCCCACCACCGCCACCGCCGCCGCCACTTCCGCCTCCACCACCGCCAAAGTTCAAAGCATCCTCGAATGAAGACCCGTCAAACCCAGATGAGGAAGACAACGAGCTCATCACCATGTCTTGAAGAAGAAGATGAGAAGCAGCAGTTGCAGCACTTGAAGTGGTATTAAGACTTGCAGTGGTATTACAATTAGGTCCATCATTGACAGTGCTACCATTAGTACCGCCAGCTGAAGCAGAAACAGCTTTATTCGCGAATGGAGCCAAACTATGATCACGTGAGGACAAGTTCAGGCCGAACCCAGTTGTAACAGAAGACACGTGAGCCAGCTGGTGGGGCCCAACCATCCCAGCCGGTGAAGAAGGAGCGCAGGCTTTGCTGCTCATGGTTGCACCCATCTGAGCTGCTTTCTGCAGCAGTGCAGTGGCTGACATGTGAGCGGACGGCGGTGGTGGTGGGTGGAACGGATGGTTAGGGTTAGGGTTTGGGTTTGGGTCCAATTGGTCTAGTCTGGGGGAGAAGATAGAGGAGGAGGAAGAGGAGGAGAGGCCGTTGCCATTGCCGCCACCTCCGCAGAGGATCGGGGGCGGGGCGAGCCATGGGGGGATCTCGGGTCGGAAGCTGTGGGGCTCTTTTTTGAGGGAGAGGACCGCTGCATGGTGGAGGTCGTGGGCGGTGGCAGCGGCGGTGAATTGCTGGGGAGGGAGATTGAGGTGAGAGAGTGAGGGTGAAGTGGGTGGTTGCTGCAAGTGAGGGTGAGAGTGTGAGGTGAGGAGCAGTGGGTTGGCGGCGGTTGTGGCGGTGGTGTTGTTAATTGCCCTTGCACTTTCCTCAGCTAAAGCATCACAGAAGGCTCTGTGAGTGATGAAGCTGTCCCTCCTGAAAAAACCAAACACCAACAAGACACAACACAACAAAACCAAACCACATCCATCATCTTCTGATCAATCAACTTAAGACAATCAATAAATATATTTCAATTCTCATCATATGGGGGCTAGCTACTGACATATGTATAGTCCATATCATACACCCATTTCATTTAAAATTCCATATTAATTGAATACCTGCCCAGGCTGCCCCGAGATCGATCTCTCTCTCTCTCTCACTGATCTCTCGAATAATTGACTAAGGAAATGTGAGTTAACTTATGAGCAGCTAGTTCATCAACATTCTGGGACACATGTAGTGATGTGCTGTGTGTGAAACTGTGAATATATAATATTTATTTGTGTGTGTGTGTGTGTGTGTGGTAAGGTTGAAATTAATGCTTGTTGGAGTCTAAATGATTGGGTTGGAATTGGAATCGGGGGTTACCTAGAGAAAAGGGTTCCACAATCACATCTGTACTCTCTGGTGCCACAAGTTTTGGAATGAGCTTTCCAATCAGATTGAACCGCATACCGCTTAGAGCACTTTTCGCATTTCCATTTCTTCTCACCATGCTTTCTGCAAAAGTGCTTCTTGATTCCTGTGAGGTCCCCCAGCGCCCTGGACGGGTCATGGTGCACGCAGCTCGCCTCCGGACACACATACACCTTCTTCCTCACCTCCTTGCTCGTTCTTTGCTTCAGCTTCCAGGGCAGATTGTGCCCTCTCCTGTGCAGTTGCAGGTTCTGGTCCCTCTGAAACCCCTTGTTGCAAATCTCGCACACAAATCTGTTCGTCGCCATCAGCGTCTTCGGCGACAAAGCTATCACTTCGGCATCTGGGTCTGATTCAAAACACAAAACCCAGATAGGAATCACTCAGAAAATTCAAGAAAAATTTTAAAAAAAAAATGATGGAAAATTTCAGATGGAAAACGAAACCCAGATGGGAATTTTAGTTTAGTAATTAATTTGACCTGGGTTTCCTGGGAGGTTTCTCTTTTTCTTCACGGACGGCTGTGTTTGATTGTTATTTGGTAGTGGAGTGGTGAAGTACTGTTCGGTTCTGTTGCTGGAGGAGCTGACACTGGCCTCGCCGGAAGCAGAAGTTAAATTGGACATGTTCTCTTCGGCCACTGGTGGTGGTGCTTGATACATGAAGCCTTTCATCATCTTCCCCAACGCGATGGTATATGTAAATTCAGCAGCAGGTCTGGGAGTGATTGGGCATTAATCATTAATTCCAGAGTTTAATCCGTGGGTTGTTGCATCATGATGCGAGCTAGCTAGCCATAGATCTTGACTTTGATTAATTTGTGAGTTGTGAAAGAGTAGTCTATCTTTTTCAGATCTAAAGACAAATCTAATAAACCTAGAGAAAGCTAAAACAAGAAAAGGAAAGAGAGAATCAATTATGTGAGTAGCTAGAGCGGCTGAGAGTAAATCCCAAAATCTTCAGCTTAGCTTTCAAGTCTGCAACCCCTCCTTGATGCCTTCTTCTTTAATCTCTTGGCCTCAACCTAAGAGACAAGTTTCATTTTTTGAAAACCCAACATACACACAGAGAGAGAGAGAGAGAGAGAGAGAGAGAGAGAGAGAGAGAGAGAGAGAGAGAGAGAGAGAGATTAACTGGAACTGAAGCAGCGCCTCCAGCAGCCACCTTTCTTCTTCATCTTTCAAAAAACATGCTTGGACTTAATCCTAGAAAATCCAACAACAGCCACACGAATATGAACAAAAAAAAAAAAACTAGACCCAGATAAGAAAACACACAAACAGAGAGAGAGAGAGAGAGAGAGAGAGAGAGAGAGACAGAGGGGGGGGGGGGGGGGTACCTTTGGAATTGAGACCTGCATCAGTACTCAAAGAACAGTGACCAAAAATGAAAAACCAGAGCCCAAGGAACCCTATGGCTCACTCCATCCATCTGACGTTGCACTTTCTGTCTTTTCCTTTGTTCTCTTCCCCGCCCAAGAAAAATCTCTGCTCTCCTCCACTGTAATCCCAAACCTTTTCACATCTATATATATATATATATATATATATATATATATATATAAAAGAAAAACTCTCTTTTCCCCTGTTCCAAAACTTTCACTTAATCAAACTAGCTACACTGCCTTTCCCTTCTCTTGAAAAGCAAATTGCAAAAGCTTGCAAGCACGTAAAAAAGAGGGCATGATTAAATCCTCTAGACACAAAAAAAGAAAGAGGGGAGTGATGATGATGATAAGTTGATTTGCATATGTGTTTTTACAACATGGGTGGTAGTCCCCTGCCCTGCCCCTCACTCTTGCTTTCTACATGTAAGTCACATGATTGATCCACTGATTAAATTCAACGGACATGTTGATTAATTCCCAAAAAGTTTTTTTTTACATGTCTACTTGATTAATTATTACTCTACCTTACGTGCATATTTTCACTTGCTACTTCTTACATTTTCTTTTCTTTTCTTTTCTTTTCTTTTCTGCCCCCCTCCTCCTCCCCCTTTCCTGTTTTTAGTATCATTTTAAATCTACATCACCTATATTTTCACTTCCTAGTGACTTTTACAGACATTAAAAAATTGCTAGACTCTGACATTTTTATTTTGATTTTGATTTTGATTGTGAATTAAAACGGGCAGATGAATAGGAGAAACACACTATGAATTCATTTTATTCATGCTTTATGTATCAGATACTATTTCGATCAAATATTTTATTTGAAAAAAAAAAAAACACAAAAAAAGTTATTTTACATGCCATTTTTTCCCTATATCAAATTTGCTATAATATGAATAAAAATTAAGACAAATTTAAAATTAGTTATCTATAAAATTGGATTTTTGTTCATTGATCGACTTATTCTATATTTTATTCTCTTTATCGTCACTTTTCTCAATAATCAAACAGGAAAAGTTTGATTTCTTCAACATTTTCCTTTTTTTTTTCTCCTAATATTTTTCAAGTTCCTACCATACCTTGTAAAACCTATCATCATATAAATCGGGGGTCTTTATTTTATTTTTAAAATTTTGTGTATTGAAAGTTTTGAAGTTGGAAATTGAACATAATTCCTAACCCTTTTTATTAGTAGGTTGATGTATAATAGCGATACACATTGATATATTCTTTGGTTAATTTTTCTTGTTTGGTATTATCAGTGTATGCATTTTCAAACTTTGGGTTTATTATGAATATCTATGTAGTTTTTTTTTTTTTTAAATCTTTCCATTTGTTGATATAAATAATTTGATTTTTGAGTCTTTCCTAGCCAACAATTTAAAATTTTGTGTTAATACAATCCTCAATTTTACAAAAATATACTGAATGATATCAAAATTTTGAGCTAAAGTCTATAATTTGAATCTTAAATGTTTTTTAATTAATCAAACTTCTTTTCTTTATGAGGATAATTAGATCTTGTTGCTAGATAAAAAAGATAGAGATATGTCTTGTCTATCCTCTTTCCATGGGCTAGGTCACATGAGGCAATTATGAGTTAATTTATAAAATTAACTTTTTGTACCTTGCTCGTGACTTAAATCTTTAGGTTGAATAGTCTCTAAACTCAATTTATTTTATCCCTATTAAACTTAATATAATAAATTTTTTACTGCCCTTGACCTTGAGACTTTTTGCATGTAAGAATTGTTCTCAAGTTCAAACCTTAAAAGCAAATGAGCAATTATGTGACACCCCATTTTGTTATGGGGCAAATTATAACAAAAGGAATTTCTTTTATTATTTTTATTACACTGACAGCAGAGAAATATAATAAAAAAGAGATACAACAAAGAAAAATACAAAAAAATTGAAATACAAATACAGCAGAGAAAAAAAAATACAAAAAGGGGAAATACAATAGAAAAATACAAAAAAAAAGAAATAGAAATATAGTATAACAGAAATAAATACAAACAAAAAGGTGATTGGCTGTTAAAATTAAATGGGATGTTGGAAGATTAGCAATAAAAAGGTGATTGACTATTGGGAGATTGATAATAAATAGGTAGTTGGATGACTGAATTTAAATGTCATGATCAATGTATCCAAGCCTATAAATTAGGGCTTCTGGAGAGAAGATGGGAAAGGAGAAAAAAAAAAGACCTTCGTGCATCCCAGAGATAGCTAAGAAAGAGTCCGGGAGAGAAGAAAATTATTTATTGAAACTTCACGATTGGAGGTACCTACTTAGTTAGTTTGATCTAGATGATCGGACGGTAATTTATCGTCCGATTGAACTAAAATTTTGACAAATTTTCACAACAACTTGGCGAATCCGTTGCAGACGTTAGAGAGTCGAGCCATCAAATAATTAGGAATTATCCAAAATGTGAATTTTATGAGTCTTTTAATTACTCAATGATGTTTTGTGAATATTGTTTGTATAATTGTAAATATTTAACTGTATATGTGTTTGGATTAGCATGTGTAAAGATGGATGACATGTGGGGTTTAGAAGGATAGTTTGAATATGTGAGCACACACACTTTTACAAGCATCCTACTCGGGCTTTATCTTCTAGGATTAGATAGGGGTGTAGTACTGTTAGCTCTCATGAGACAAGTTCTTTGGGGGCGCGTGAACCACTCTATTCAGTTTGCACTTTGTCCAAGCCTATTGGGTGAGGATAGGGGACATGCTGGGAACCTTTTGCCAATAAGGATTAGAGCTTGAACTACACGTGCTTAAACAATAATTTCCCTCCCTTAAGATAGAACCCTGGTGAAAACCTTAAGTGATTAATCCACCTGGGGTTGGGATAGGAGCATCATCCTTGTCCACATAATTTAGTCTAGTCTTTTGTATATATTTTTAATTTCCTTTGTGTTGTTTCCTACATCTTACATCCATTTTAGACATGCACACTACTTGGTCAAAATTTTGGAAAGACCCAAATCACCCTATGGATAACTTAGTAATAGTATACAATGAAGAGGTTCAATAGTATTTTGGAGTCCACTAAAGTCATAAAAAATGTAGTGAAATTGAAAGAATTGAAGTGATTGATGAGGAAGGAATTGAGGGGCAATCTGGTCAAGTTTGTGCATTAAGTGAATCTCCAATCTTTGTGCCATTAAGAAATTTCCACTCTTCAGAGAAGACTTTTTATTGTCAAGCATTGCCTCAACAGAAATGGAGGTTAAAAGAAACAATATTGCTATAAGAAAAGGTAGGGCTATTGAGGAAAGATATGTCAGAAGCTGAATTGAATGCTCAGCAGATAAGGTCAACTTTTAGAGGAAAATAAATGTGTCTGCAAGTTCTTAAATTGAAAGGATTGTATATCCAGAGTTGGTTTGATTTAGGAGTTTTCACTTGGTGATGAGGTTTTTCCAAGAATTCTAGCATAGTTATTTTAGGTTGCATTCCATTCGTGCATTTCATACATAGTCATATTCGTCAATGGGTCCTTGCTCATGTTTCAGTTGCCTACAATAACAGTGTGTTAGGGTAGTTGAACTAAAATCCGGGGTTTTAACATTGAGCAGAAATTAAAAGGCAATCTTTCTACATATAAAGCCAAGATCATGGACGAGCATTTAGAAAGCCGCTTGAGAGGTCTTAAGCAAAGTCATGAGGAGATCCATCAAGATGTTAGGGAAATTAAGAATCAATTGAAATTAATCGTATCCATACCAACACTGCTTATGACGGTCGGCAACTCACCCTGCGTGTCAGTCGCATAAGTGGTATCCATGTCTGGCTGAGGTTCCGATGGTTCAGACAATGGTGCCGCCGCATCAGGACCAACGGGGTTCTCCGGTTTGGAGGATGTCGGATCATCCTCATGCGATGTACTCATGTGCCTGAAAGGATTTCTCCAACGTTGGCCTCCTGGTGCCATATCTGCAAATTAATAGACAAGTAAATATAAGAAGTACGAATATTAGATGGATGCAGCATATATCTATTTTTAAGTTATTTACACATGTCAAATGCATAGTGACAAAAATAACATGCTTACCCCCTATACGTTTTCAATATCGGTATCATCCTCACTTTCTAAAGTGTCTTCCTCTTCAATATAGTACTCGACCCCTATTTCATCTTCCCCATCAGTTTCCTCATCGTCAATGAAGTGAACGTCTACAGAAGGTTCACTTGTAATGTCAGAAGTCCCTACGTGTTTTGCCCTAGCACCATCCCTATGCAATGGTAAAGGATCAGCGCCTTCTTCGACAACATCTGTAGCAGATTGTGCTGCTGTGTGCACATATGGCTCATCTTCTTGGAATGTAGTCTCACCGGCACTCATCTCACTATCTGCAACTTCTGCAATAGCGTACAAACTTTGGGGAGGAATCTTTTGGGTCACATGCCATTCACCCTTCAATTTGGTGTTTTTAAGGTAAAACACTTGTTCTTCCTGCGTCACAAGTACGAAAGGGTCATTTTGATACCAGGTCTTACTAAAATTGACACTGGTGAAGTAGGCATCGGTGTTTATCCCAGTATTTTTATTGCCGATGTCCCACCAGGTACACTTGAATAGGTGGACGACTCTATTTGCTCCATAGTTAAGCTCTATAATGTCATCCAACATACCAAAGTAGTCAATTTCTTCATCTCCTTCTGTCCTGGTTTCCACATCGAATGTCTCAACTCCTTTTTCCTATAATTCTTTCAACTCGTCAATTAACGGACGCAGGTAAACATCAATATCATTACCAGGTGCTCTCGGTTCGGGAATCAACAGAGACATATAAATGAAAGGTTCTTTCATACATTGCCATGGCGGCATATTGTATGGCATCATCACAACTAGCCACATGCTATAAGGGTTGGTCATGTTACCGAAAGGATTGAACCCATCTGAAGCATGACCAAGTCTGATGTTGCAAGGATCACTAGCAAACCACGGATGCATTTTATCAAATTCGGCCCAAGCTTCGGAGTCCGCTGGATGGCTAAGGGCATTTCCATCTTGAAGATGTTTCTCTTGATGTCATCTCATATCTATAGCACTCTTTTTGCACATATACAATTGTTGTAGTCGCGGGATTAATGGACAATATCGCAAAACTTTTTTGGGAATCTTTTTACCCTTCTTCTGATTAGTTGTATACCTCGGTTCACCACATTCTGTGCACTCGTTCGCATTTTCATGTTCACCATAAAAGAGTGCACAATCATACCTACATGCATGTATTAGAGTGTAACCGAGACCCAATTCATGCATGTATGTCTTCGCCTCATAAAAAGATTTGGGATGTGTTTCACCATCAGGCAGTGCTACCTTAATGAGGCTTAAATGCATGCTGAATGCGCTCTGAGATAACCCATGCATTGTCCTTGTATGAAGTAACTTTATCAGAAACTCTAATTTTGAGAACTTTTTGCAGTTTGGATATAGGGGCACCCGTGCATCCCTCATGAGATTAGCAAATGGTTTATCGAGTTGATTCAACGTACTAGGATCGCAAGGTATGGTACCCGCTGAAGTAGTTTCATCACCAATATGCGACACACTGACATCACCTGTGTCCACTGCAATCCCCCTTTACAGTTTACCTAACATTTCGATTAACCCTTCCGAACGTGTATCACCACCTACTTTATTTGCCTCCTCATCTTCCTTGTCATCATTATCGCTCTGAACTGCGTAATCTTCACCATGGAACACCCATCTTATGTACATTTTCTCCATTCCAAAGTCTAACAAATGTGAATGGACCGGATTAATGTGTTTGAATGTTATGTTTTGGCATTTTTTGCAAGGACACCTTATTCTACTGGCTTTGTCTGCACGAGGACATGCGAACTCTATGAAATCATGTACCCCTTTCACGTATTTTGGCAAAAACCTACCCCGAGCGTTCATCCAACTCTTATCCATGTTTATTAATTACCTTATAATATGTTCAAGTAAATGATGTTTATTATATTCTCATAATGTTTATCATGCATGCATCATGAATCCTATAATCAACCATCATACTCTAAAGGGTACGGATGTTATCCCATTTAGGAATGTTGCATTTACATTGTGATCAATCCCTCAAATTCCTTCATCGTAGTCGTTATAAATTTCGGCAGCATCTCCCCATGGCTCTCCAAGTACACGAGATGGGGGAAGTGAAAATTTTGTTAGTTTTCCATCATTAACAAATTGTCATGTCACGACACCCTACTTTGCACTTAGAGAACATAAGTAGAGACGCGCTCGAAATATATAATGACAATTGACAAAGCGTGAATGATGACAACAATGTAAATACAACTTCCTGAACTGTCCACATTGGACAATCAAAGAATGGTTGAAATAAAAACATTACTAATCCTAAATGAAACAAATAATTAACATGTTCAAGTGATTATTAGTCAACATAGTATGATTAATAATCAATTGAAATATAACAATTGATTTGTCTCATATGTACGATTAGGAATAAATGTATAGTAACCGTTCTTGGACAGGTCTAAGCTTCAATGAATACATGAAAGGACAGTAATTAATTTGACATTTTACTTCATATTCCATTTAACGAAATTTCGGCAGCATGCCGTTTGTAAATTGGACATTTTCCAAAAAATTCCTGTACTGAAACTTGATAGATTCAAGCAAACAAATTATAATAATACGCATCATGCAGATACCAGTGTGTTTGAGTATGCGAGAACCTAATTCGACTACCAGCATGCAATTCACAATGTTGAAAAACCTTAAAATTACAAAATCCAAAAATTCCACTCTCCCCAACTGACCCAACTAGCTGATGCAACGAAACTAGGTCTATTGTTCAAATTGCTACTCATTTGAACCAGCACTTAGCAGTCCTGCTCAACTTTGTGCACGTAGATGTGCCCCATCTAAAGATTGTTCGCAAGCTAAACTATTTTGGGCAACAAATCATTAGAATTATTCATAATGTGCATTGAATTTGATAGTTTAAAATTTACATAAATTTGAAAGTTCATCGTACAATTGCGAGCATTGAACCTAAATTCAAGAAATGTCCTCTTAAGCAATTTTTAAACCTCGCGAGATTGTTTTCAAGGTCTATGAGCCTATTTGTTTTACTACGTGAGGCATAACCTATTAATGCATACCTTCTAACTTGAATTCACAACTTAGACTTTTAAAAGATTAGATCGCCGTCAGTATGCTAGAAAACCATTCAATAGTTTTTATTTTTCATTTTTAGTTTTTTTAAAAGAATTAAAAAAATGCTAACTCTTTTATTTCTAGGTTTCCAAATAATTAGAATATAGAAAATTATAATTTTATTAAAATTTCTAAAAATCATATATAAAAAATCAGAAATCAAGAAAATAAGAAAAAAAAAATATTTTCCAACTTTGCTACGCAAATTTAGAAAATTGAAAAACAATATGGTATTTTTGTAATTATTTAAAATTTTTAAAAATGAAAAATAAAAGTATTCTCCATGAGGGAATAGTGCCACCTCTTGTATTAGAAATATAGTGTTGTTCATCTTCTTTTGTGGGAATGAGCATTTTTTTTTTTTTTTTGGAAAAACTTGCTCGTAGAGTGTATTTCATGTTTTAATATTAACATAATAATGATATTTTATTTTTTATGTGGCATCTACTGCAATGCAATTATGATCATGTTTATTATGAAACACCAATTAGTGACAACTAGTGTTTCGTTATATCTTTTGTTGACTTGGGAACTGATTGGCTTGGCAACCTAAATATTATTAGATATTCCTTCCTTCGTCAGGTCATCAATTCAGTATGCCCAACTTGTTGTTCCTAGCTTGATCAAGGTTTGATTAGATTTGACCATCTACAATTTAGATTTTTTGATCTTAATTTTCTTCCCTTATCAATTCATCCCCACTCGCATACCCATACCCTATGAGCATGAGATTAATTAATTACTAGGTCTTTGCTTATTAATTTTTCATATATTTTTTTGGTGGTGTCATGTCATCTGAAAGGGTTTGTCATTTTAATGGATGCAAATGTTGATTTCTAAATTTAAAACCTAGTTTACCATATCAAGGCGGTTCATGTCTCTGTGCAATTGGTAACTCCAAGTGAATCCATCGTGACCTTATATGTTCATTCAATCCATATTGTCTATTTATGACATTTAAATGTGATAATATAGTATTTTTTTTTTTCGTTTTACCAATAACTCATCTAGCACCGGACTACATGTAATTAATAAAGTTTTCCATACAAGTATAGGTTAGATGTTATAGAGCCTAAGGGTTTTCCTACATTTGGAGTTTCTCTAGGATGCCTAAGGCTTTATATTACAAGTACTCTATGGTTGAAGTCAACTTGAATGTCATTTGGGAACTATATTTCATTCTTGAGGACTATGCTTTTCATCACCTCCCTTTTTCTTTTGATTAGGAGCATTGATCTTATTAAGTTTGGATTTTTCATTTAAGGTTAGGTTGAAGCTTACCCTATACATTTTTTTGTTGAGAATGTTTTTTGTTATTTGTCTTCCCACCTTTATAGTTTGCCCTAAATAGCTAGCATACATCTTGTTAGACTTTGGTTGCCTCTGGGTTGAGGTCAATGTTGAAATGACAATTTCTAACTCTCAAATTTTTTTATATTAACAGTTTTCCTACAAAAGTGTGCTATTTTTGCATGAGAGGGTAGCATACAAGCATTCTACTTGAGATTTATGATTCCATCGAGAAGTGGAAGGATAAATCATTGTTTCTTTGTGGGAAGAAGGGTTAGGGTACATATATGGACTAGGTGATCCCACGAAGCATTTTGTCACTCCATTATTTTCTTTAGAAGACAAGGAAATTAGGAAGACTTTAATAATGGCTATGCTAAGGGCCTTTGCAGAACTAAGACCCACCACTAAGCTTATTAAATTAAGTAATATGGCAATCATCTTTTGGTTGAATGTTTTTTCCTTTGCATTATGTCATTCCCAAACTAAAAGAACCATTCCTTGCACTCCTTTTTGCCTAGTTAAGTCAATCATGTTTATGAATTTATCTCAAGCCTTGAGCTCATTCTGACCCCAAGCCAACCTTTTGCCCCAAGTTGACATAGTTTTTGAGTCCATAGCTCATTCTAGCATAATTAAGCTAAATTTGCATTCAAGCAAATCCTAAGCCCTATGCTTCTCATTCAACCTTAAGTCGCGCCATGTGGTTCTAAAAGAAATCATAGGCTTTGAACAAATTATGAGCCTTGAGCTAATTATATTAGGGACTTATATTAAACTTATTAGTGGTGGGAGGGGCTTGGATGAGATGAAATTGTATATATTAAATTTGAATAGTATATGAGTTTAACATTGTTGAAAACAAGAGTTGGACACTGTTGAAGCCAGGAATTAAAATTCAAGCAAGGAAATGAAAAAAAAAAAAAAAAGTGATCAGAATACATAATCTAATAATTGCATATATTCCCTTCTTATTACATGTTAAACGAAATAATTATAATATATACATATTTAATGTAAATACTTAGTCTTAATAAACAAAAAAAATTATAATGTATTATTAACACAAAATTCTCTATGGGCAAGATTTTTTAAAGCTAAATACGTCAAAGGAGGACATATTGCACTTTGCAGATCGCATGGATCGGATTCGTCCTTTTAGAGGAAAGTTCTGCAAGGTATGTCTGAACTATTAAGTAAATCTAAGTGGAAGGTTAGAGAAAGAGATGTAAAATTGTGATTTGATAAGTTTCTAGATTCGGGACTTTTGTTTACAGATTGTCCAAATGGTGCACATTCTCATATCAAATTAAAAGATTTGGTTATCAATAATGCGTGAGATGTGGAAAATTTGCAGAGGATTCTGGGGTTTGGTAAAGCGAATGAAGTGATGGAAAAAGTGGGAAATCTTAGAAATTCTTCGGATATTCTGTTACGGCTCCCGGAAAAGGATGGTTACTTTAATACAAAATCCACATGGGATGTTATCAGAGTTAGAGCTCCAAATTTTGATTGGGCTAAGTGGGTTTGGATCAAATGGTTACCGAAAAAAATTTCTATTTGTATGTGGAAGGCTACTTTTGAGTGCCTAAGTGTTGATGAAAATGTGAGAAGGGTGGGGGTTTCACTTGTTTCGGCGTGTAATTGTTGTGAGATGAGGCAATCAGAAGATTTGGAGCATGTGTTAAATAAGTGAGAGCTTTCTTCCGAGGTTTGGAGGAAGGTTTCGGTGGTGGTAAGTGTTTCTTTCCTTAGGCCACAAAATTGGAAAGAAAGAGTCCAAATGTAGTTTAATAAGGCTTCCAGGTTCTCTCAACTGGGTTCATTGATGGGTTTGATTTATTGTTTAGTAGTTTGGAGGCTGTGGAGAAGGAGATGTGTGGCTAGAATGGGAGGAAAATTAGAGAGTAGTACTAATGTGTGGCTCTCCATTAAGTATTGGGTGGGGGTTTTGAGTAGGAACATGACAGAAATGGTTCAGTTAAAAGATGCTGATTTTCGGGTATTTCAGAATTTGGAAGTGCAAATTATGAATAAAAGAATTAAAACTATGCAAAGTGTGAGATGGCTAAAACCGAGGCAAGGGAGGTTGAAACTAAATTTGGATGGGAGCAGTCTGGGGAGCCCAGGTCCGGCGGGTGGTGGTGGCATCCTTAGAGACCATATAGGTTCTTTTGTGATTGGTTTTTCAAAATATTTTGGTTCTTGTTCAAATAATGATGTTGAATTGAGAGCTGTGTTGGAGGGAATAAAGATTTGCAAACATTTGGGCCATACCTGTATCGATATTGAATGTGATTCGAATATTGTAGTTAATTGGATAAGAGCTAGGAAGTACTCCTTGTAGTATTTGTGAGATTTTTGGGAGCAGCTTATTGGTTTATTGGAGGGAGTTGATTTTTCGATAAATCATTGGTATAGAGAAGGGAACAAAGTGACAGATGCCTTGGCTCGACAAGGTGCTATGGGGAGGAATAGTTTGTTTACAAATAATAGTCAACTCCCTAGAGTTTGCAATTGTTTGTATAAATTGGAGAAGATGGGAACAACTTATATGAAATATGTTTAACTGATTTCCTTTTGGTTTTTACTTATGCTTTATGATGATTATCTTTTGTTTTATTTTGTTGCGTGAGGTTTGTTTTGTAGGTCCTGTTTTGTTTTATTTTGTTTAGACTTGTAATCCGGTATTTGGCTGAATGTTGGGTTTGTTCTTTGGGAGGTTTTTAACGTGTTATCTTTTGTTATCTCCCATTGATTGTCTTGTAATCACGGTATTCCTCCGCCAAAAGTGAAGGGTTATCAATAAATAATTGGAGGTGCCGTCTTTCTTAAAAAAAAATAGGAGCAACTTATTTAAATATACATAATTAAGACTAAGTATTACTATTGAAGATTAAAAAATAAAGTGATAATATGTATTTTTGAAAGCAAAAATTTTGAGTTTAAATGTAGATTTCTATATATTAAAATAACTCCAAACAAAAACTAAATTTTGTCTATATCTAAGCAAACCAATTAAAAATTTTCCATGCTCCCAAAAACATGGTTAGGGATTGAATATTTTAAAAACAAGAAATAACCCTAGAAATTTAATATATTGTTGAGGTTCCAGCCAAAATAAAAATAAAAATAAAAATAAACAAAGAAGAAAGACAAAGGAACAAACCTAAGGTGTCCAGCGAGAAGCTAAGGCTGTCAATTGGCTGGAACAGCGGGAGTTAGACTGGGAAAGGGTCGGGTTCGATGGGGGTCGCAGTGGGAAATTGGGAGAGGGCGTACCACGCCGTCAGTCCGCTAGAGCTCCGACGAAGCCTGTGACGTCCGACGAACATGGCACACCAAGCCGAAAGAGAGCAGCGGGAGACTGGGAGAGACGATCTCACCGCGGGTAAGAGGAGGAGTCAGGAGAATAGGAGGAAAAAATATCCCACGGATAGGGATAAGAGATTTTGGGCATTAGTGACGGTTTCAAAACCGTCACTATTATTCTCCGTCTTTTTTTTTTTTTTAAATGACATAACATTAGTGACGGTCCACAATTCGTCACTAATTAAGAACCAATGGTGACGAATTTATAAATTCGTCACTATTGGTCCCTTATTAGTGACGAATTTACAACATCGTCACTAATACTCTGAATTGAAATTTTTTTTATTTGTTTTAAAAAAATGGCATTATTAGTGGCATTTTCAAATCTGTCACTAATAAGGGACCAATAGTGACGAATTCATGAATTCGTCACTAATACTCTGAATTTAAAATTTTTAATTTTTTTAAAAATAGGAAGTATTAGTGACGGTTCTCAAATTCGTCATTAATAATAGGCCAATATTGACGAATTTACAAATTCGTCACTAATACTATGAACTCAAATTTTTTTATTTTTTTTTATAAAAAGTGAAGTATTAGTGACGATTGTCAAATCCGTCACTAATAATGACCAATAGTGACGAATTTTGTAATTCGTCACCAATACTCTAACCTAATACCCTTAATTAAATTTTTTTATATATTCATAAATATTTGTAGTGACAGTTGGTTAATCGTTACTAATAAGTTACTTTTAGTGACGAATTTAATTTGTCACTAATACCATAAAATCGTCGCGAATATTTTTCAGAAAAAAATTTTGCGCGAAAATTATTTATCTCGCAGTTTTTAGTGACGAAAGTATTAGTGACGGTTTTAAAACCGTCACTAATAGTGTTGTATTAGTGACGGCTGCTAAAACTATCACTTTTGAAGAACCGTGACTAATACAACACTATTAGTGACGATTTTAAAACCGTCACTAATTCTTTCGTCACTAAAAACCTATTTTTTTGTAGTGACCGGAGATCACTGTCATTTAGCACAAAAAATACTAATCAACATGAAGCAGTAAGATTGGTGCATTACAAAATGTACGGGTTGCTTCGATTTTTTTTATTTTTTTTTGACTTGGTCGCCTCACTCTGACTCAAAAAAGAAAAGAAGAAAGAAAGAAAAGAAGCATGAGCAAGCAAAGAGAACTCTAGATCTAAGTGAAACACGAAGCATGAGCAAGCAAAGAGAACTCTAGATCTAAGTGAAACACTTCAAGAGAGAGATTCTATGTATAAATAATTTTAATCAGCGCTCGACAATAAGTACATAAGTACATACATACATAGAAAAAATAAAATACAATTAAAATTATATCTAATTAACGGGATTGGTTGGCTTTTAATTAATTAAGCTCTAAATTCATGCATAATTAATTATTAATACACAGCAATTTCAATGTGAGGATGAAGCTGTGATTAATTTATATGGTAATTAAAAAAGGGATTACTTGTGGAGCTACATTGTCTTTCTGTTTGTTCATGTTTTCGATGAGCATGTTACGTACTCCCCCTCCCAGAGTAGCAACCTTGCTGCCATCAATTATTTTTTTAATAATAATTTTAAAAAATAAGTAAATAAGTGATATTGTTTTGTCAGTTTCTTGTTTTTATTCCTCAATGATTTAGTTTTTGAAATGGGAATCTGATCACCCCCAGCTTCAATATGCTCTCCCAGCTCATCCACATGCCCTTCAAATTATTATTATTTTTATTATTATTCATTTATTCATTTATGCATTTTTTAATTGCAAAAAATAAATTAATAATAAAAATATCAAAAATTATATATAATTTTTATAATTGTATATTTTATAATTTACTCAATTAAATTGATTTTAACTGAATTATTCTCACCCCCAGTTTCACGCGAGGGGGTTTGAAGGGCCCTGAGCTCCATGTGTGATATGGGGCAGGACCATATGGTACATTTGTTCCAAACATGATCTAATGTAATTACATTAGGCATGACCTAATTTAAGGACTTAATATCCTTCAATCTATTAAAAGAAATGAACTATAATCGCATAAATTGATGAAAAATGATTCATATAACCGAACCCACTTAATGGGACAAAGGCTTAGTTTTGTTGTTATTATTGTTTGTGGGGGTATTTTATAATTTACATTTAAGAGTATATATACACACACACATATATATATATATATATATATATATAACTGAGAAATAAAATCGAAACATAGTTTCACTAATGATATAGTGAAAAATTATGTCAAGGGTCTATGGACATAGGTTCACGGTCGAATCATGTAAATTATTATTATTATTATTATTATTTTAAATACTTCTCTTCAAGCAAGAGTGCGTTTTTATAATAATTATATATATGGGGTTAAGTTTAAACCCATGCCTGCCTAAAATAATGCCACATCGTGGGCAGCCAACAGGTCAGATCACAGTGGACGCTTTATATCAGTATCATACCCATACTGAATATATATATATATATATATATATTGCATGGTCAATGAATTAATGATATAGAGGGATAAATAGCATAGGAGGGTCGAGGTTTTCCTACGAGCCCATCTTTGAATATTTGGAAATCTAATTAATAGCTACCTATAGGTAGAATCACACCTTTTTAATTACATTATTAATTAACTATTTAGCCGCATAATAATATATTATATATTTTATATGAATCTGAAAGGGAAGGTGTAGGTTTAGTCAAAGGTAGGTCAGTGTATTTAGGGTCGGCATAGAATTAATTACTTAACTAATTAAAATGCTAAGTAATGTACGAGAAATTAATAATCTTTAATTGTATATGTATACATTCATGTGTGTATCTCAAATTTCATACCCACTTTTTTTTTAATAATCTAATTTTTAGCGCCCCACATGATCCTAACATTTTTTTTTTCATTACAGTCCAAAAAAAAAAAAAAAAAAAAAAGATAAAATGAACTGCCCCACATGATGGACATTACTCCTCTGTAGCATAGCATATATGTCCAATAATTATATGCAAGCTTGGTATATGGAAATCCATGTCATTTTGTTTGTAGTGATGCAGCTTTTTATTGCATAATTTAGGCCAAATAAATTGTTTAGTGGGCTTAAAAATATAATGTTAGATAGGGTAAAGTGAAGAAGTGGGTTGAGTAATCCTTGACAAATTAGTCAGATTATCAGGTGAGGAAATTATACTTTATATTCGACTCAATTAAGCGGGGGATTTATGACTATTCGAATTGAATAATTTGTTGTGGATGACGGACAACCTATCATTTTCATCCCTTTGTATAAATTTTTTTATCGTTCGATGAACAATTTGTTTTGTAACATAATAAGTGAAGTTTTTTTTAAAATTATTCTTTAGTAAATTATTAAATATTTAATAGGTAATTACAAAGTTATAATTTTTTAAATAAAAGACACTGATTTCCCCTAAGATTTGACAAAGAAACTGACTTACCCTGAGATTTTGAAAATTTCAAGACCTTCGCGAGGTTTTAAGAATTTCAAGGACCTCTCATGAGGTTTGCCAAAAAAACAAAAACATGTCCTTATATTTTGCGAAAAGACAAAGTCATTTGAGAGGAGTGTTATGTCTTTTTAACAAGCTAAAGGGACGGCCTTACATTTTTGAAAACTTAGGGAGGTTGATGGACTTTTTAAAACCTCAGGAGAGGTGCCTATCTGTTTGCCAAACTTAAAGGGAGATGAATATTTTTTACTTTTTCAAAACAAAAAATTTAGATTATGACTTTAGAACTTTTGTTTTGATCACGAGAATTAAGTATTTAAACTTGAATTTGAATGTGGGCATAGAAAAGACCTAGATCGGTGCATATAATAGTACAATAGTTAGTAGTATGGGATTGCATATTGGCTAGTTGGACTTATGTTGGTTGAATTAATGCTTAATAAGCATGGACATATAAAATTTTCTATGACTTTGGGCATTAATTAGTTATTAACAGATAGGCAAATAGATATCGAATAAAACTTGAAATCTACCAGCTAACTCGTTTAGGAGTGAATAAAAAATTTTGAACTATATTCGACTAATTTAACACGCAAATCAATTGTAAATTAATTTAAGCTGATCATATTTGGTTCAAATTAATGGATTTTTATTCATTTTTCTAGGTCTATACAAGAGTACTCTTAAATAAAATCAAATCATAGTGAAGTAAATAAATACTCAATGAGGTTGAAGTGAATGTCGGGATGATTGACTAAAGTGAACAGGTTACAAAATCGATCATGCCATATTGAGTCTAGGACAAAAAGTGTGGATAGCAAAATAAGTTTATCAACCTCATTAAGATTGGTAATTTTCTAAGTAACAAAATTTATGTTAAATTATACCTTTTTATAACCTTGGTGAAACAACAAACCAAAAAGACCAACAACCTCTACACATAAGGCCCTAGTTTTTCAATACAATAAAGAACCAAACAAATGTTTGTCAAGTACAAGAGAATTTTCTTATGTTATACATCATACCCAAATCACTTTTGCCCATTATTTCCAAGAGCATCTTCTGCAAATCACTTATATTATACAAGAGCATCTTTGGGCCTTTTATTATTTTTGTTTTTTGTTTTTATTGTTTGCAAATAATCTATCACTAGAGTTCTAATTTGAAAATAGTTTGCCAGATTATCCTCACGGATGGACAATAGCCATATCGTTATGGATCTCCTCTTTTTTAGATATTTAAATGGAGATTCAAAATGACAGTCGAGTTAATGACTTAGGAAGGTAAAAATTGATACAAACAAATGCTATTGGATTTAATATGACCATGATCGTGATACATATGAGTATAGAAATCATAAGAACGAAATTTAAAGCTTGATCAAGAAAGCTTGACATTAATGACAACATCACATACTCATTC
Source organism: Malania oleifera (assembly GCF_029873635.1). Classification (NCBI taxonomy): domain Eukaryota; kingdom Viridiplantae; phylum Streptophyta; class Magnoliopsida; order Santalales; family Ximeniaceae; genus Malania; species Malania oleifera. The sequence continues at coordinate 83,391,793 of NC_080425.1, forward strand.
TGACAACAGAGATAAAATTTAAGTCAAAATCTTATCGATAACAATTTGGTGATTTTTTGAACGTATTAATAGAGAATTGGGTCTATTAACTATTGGTTCATTTTGGTAATATCTTATTTGATCCGAACAAATTTTTCAAATGTTAATTAGTAAATAAATGCTCAAACCCTAACATAAGATTCAAGACTAAGTTGAAGGTGGTCGTCACACAATGTATCAACACACCAAGAGTATATAGATCATAAAGCAAGGAGGTCAGTTGCTTCACTAGCAAAGTTGCAATTGTGGACTTAATAGTCTTGAGAACCTTTGCATGAGATCAAGGTCTATGTTGTTGGACTTCATATTAGACTATAGTCTCTCCATCATGATTAATTGTACACTTGAAACAAACGTTAGATTCAAAGCTTGTGCATGTTTTTAGATTAGATCCTTGCTAGAGATCAAGGCTTTGCAGGTGGAAGGTCCAAGGAATTTTAACAAGGGAAACATATTGATGAGGTTTAGCGAAGCTGATCAATACGTTGGATATTCAAAATTAAAATGAATTTTTTCATGGTGAATCTATTAAAAAATTTAAAATTTATCTGTACATTTTATAGACTCTTTTTTTATTGATATCTTTTGACATTTTTATTATAATACTAAAATAATACTATGTGACTATAGAAAATCAAAAGTGCAAGACACTCACGTGCTTTAAGTTTTGACATTAAGACATGGACCTCCCCCTGAGGTTTCTAAAATTCCATTGACCTCCCTTGGGATTTCAAAAATAATATACACTTTCCCAAAGGTTTGTCAAAAAGATACAAACATTCTCTCAAAAGACTTATCTTTTTGCAAATACAAAAGAAATTTTGTATCTTTTTGACAAATCTCCTGGAAGGTTTCTAGAACTCTTAAACCTCAAGGGTGGTCCTTAGAATTTTTAAAACCTCATAGAAGCTCTGTGTCTTTTTATCAAATCTCAAGAGAGGTCAATGTCTTTTGATCATATATACCAAAAAATATACGCATTATGCATGTCATACACACGCGCACATACGCATACGGGTGTACAAAAATTACCGAAAAATCGAAAATCGGATCGAAATCCTACCGAAATCTACATATAACCAACCTAAAACCGGTTTATATATAAAATATATATATGTATAAATTAATATATTTACTTAATATATATGCGCTGGGGACTAGGGTTTCATTTCTTGATTTCAGATTTGGAATATGAGATTTCAGTTCATTGCTCCTCCTACAGATCTGCTCTCTTGCCAACACCGACTTTGCCTCACTCTTGCCGATGCTGATGACGACTCTGCCTCTCTCTTGCCGAAGCAACGATGCCAGCTCTTCCTCTCTCTTGCCGAAGAAGAGACGCTAACTCTACCTCTCTCTGCTAACGCAGTAACGCCGACTTTGTCTTATGAAAAATAAATGTTAAATATTTTGAAAATCAATTTAAAAAAAAAAATCATAACTGAACCGTAGAATATTCGGTACCCCATGGAATAACACATTCAGTTCGGTTTCGATTTCGGTTCGAGAAGTGCAAAACCATAATTTTTAGTTCGGTTTTTGATTTTGCCCATAACCAAACCAAACCAAATGGAGTATACCCCTACATACGCATATATGTATCACTCAAGACAAATCTAGCTACATGTTATTTGGTGGGTATGTTCAATAAACAATATCAAAACCTAATTACCTAACCATATAATTGGGGGGCCTTAGATTTTGATTTGTATTGAATTTGGAAAAAATGTAATGTAAAATTGTATTAAAATTTGTCAAGATTCATCCAAATTCAAAGGGACTATTTGGTATCGTTGTTGTTTTCGATTTTCTGTTTTTGATTTTTCATAATAAAAAAACATATTATAAAAACACGCTTGTTTTTGTTGCCAGTTTTCAGTTGGTAGCCAAAAGATTGAAAACCAAAATTTTTTATTTTTAGTTGTTTTGACAACTTATTGTCAAAAATTTTAATATCTAGAAATAATTTTTTTTTTTATGATCATATGAATTTTTAAACATAGTTAAAAGAAATATATACATAATTTTTTTAAAAAAATAATAAAGGCAATTTAAAAAAAAATACTTTTACTATTTTTTAATTTGTCATGTCCAATAAAATTTTTATTTTAAAGTAAATTTTGAAAGTAGAACAATTAAGTAAAATAATCATAATAATATTTATTTTTATTATAGTAATTTTTTAAATTGCATTATTTGTAATTTTATTATTTTAGCCATATTTTTATAGTATTTTGATTTAAATATGAAAATAATATTTTTTTATTAAAATTTTAATTTGCATTAGTTTTAATTTGTAATCTTTTAGTTTCTATTTTAAAATTTTTATTTTTATTTTTCTAATTTTTTACAGTGATAAAAAACCCCTTAACTAGTCATTGTGTACCAAAGACCTTGATTTGTGGGATTTGGGCCTGGGCCTCGCCCACCGAACAAATCGAAAAAGCATTTATAACTGCAGCATAAGGTACAAAAAAGAAAAAAGAAAAAAAGAGTCTTCATGGGCCCCACTCATCCAAACCCTAAAAAGAAGATTTTTCTCTATTATTTAATTTTTAATTATTACTTTTCCTTTAACATATTTCAAAACTCAAAAAAATTTACAAGAAATTTTTAATAAAAATTTAAATATATGGGAACAAAATATTTTGACATAAGATAAAAACACTCACCTCCAATTAGGTTCGACAAAAAGACAAACACTCCTTTGAAGTTTCAAAAATTCTATTTTTTTCTTTTGAGATTTAATTATTTTGATAATAAGGATTTGTGTAAAATAATATAATTTTTTCTCCAAATAATGGTATTTGAAACCCTTAACTTCTGGCCTCTGTTTGGATCTTGGGAAATATTAGGGAAAGGAAGGGAAAATATGAAAGAATCCATATTTCCATGTTTGGTTATTAAGGAATTCATATTTTTATGTTTGGTCAGTTTTCCTTCCGATGTGGTGCTGCTTGGGGAGGTTTGAAAGGCTCGTCCAAGACTGGAGTTCCTGGTTATATAATATATATATATATATATATATATATATATTCTTAATTTTAGTCATATTAAAATAAACTCTTATTTTAAAAAGAATTTAATAGGTAAGAAAAATATAAGAGAAAATGAGTTTCTTCCTTATTTTTCTTTCCTCATATAAAATCATTTATCCAAATAGATTCTTAATCTAGTTGGAAAATGAGTTTATTCCCAAACCCTTTTAAACTAAAATATCAAGATATAATCCAAAATGAAAAATCGAAATCTCCAGATAATGTTATATAATTTAATATATACAATCTAACACTTCAAATAATATATTATTTACAATAAAAGCTAGTAATTAGATCAATTTAAATATCTACTATTCACACACAACCATTCACACACTCATTGTGCATTTACACTCATTCTTAATCACACTTTATATATAAATGCATGCATGGAGAGAGAGAGAGAGAGAGAGAGAGAGAGAGAGAGAGAGGCAAAATTAGTTTTTATTTGGAAAAAAAAAGAGAAAGAAATCTTATGACCGTTTAATTTGAGATATATATATATATATATATATATATATATTGTATTTAAAAATAATAATTAAACAGATGTATTATTTACTATATTTTTTATAAATATATTAACAAATTTTTTTGTAAAGATATTAACAAATAAAATAAAAAGTACTATTTATTTTAAAAAAAAATATCACTTTATAAGAAATTATTAAAAAATTAAAATAAATAAATAAATTATATTTTTAAACGGATTCTTAACGGGTACCCATTTATGACCCATTTATTAAATGAGCGGATTTAAGTTTATATGTTAGTTACTTATTAGTAAAAAAATGTCAACTTAAACTCAAACCCGTCTAACCCCTACTTGATTAAGACCCGCCCAAACTCGGCCCACTAATCCGTTTTGCCACCCCTAACTATAAAATTGGAGGCAACAAGTGGTTCAAGATAGAATCTAAGTACAACACACGATATTAAAAAGAATGAATTTTTTACAAATTAAATATAAGAATTGGAACTAAAAAGTTTGATCCTCATTTTACACTCATTCTTTAATTATAAAATGACACGTAATAAAAATGACATGGAGATTTTGATTTGAACATTCGAACAAACCGTAAAACTAAATTATCGTAACTTAAAAGGGCAAAATGTATATTACTACTTGAATGTGAAGAAATATATTAGAATTAATTTTTAGACTTTAAGAGAAAATAAAATTAACGAAAGATTATAAGATAAAGAATACAACTGTGACGTGACAAGTGGCTAAAAATATAAAAAATATTGAAATCACGGAGCATCAATAAGGAAGTTTTTGGTACCTAAGTTCAATGAAATTGGAAATATCCGGCAAGTCAAATTAAAAATTAATGTGACAATACGCTAATAGCTGTGGGTATGAATTTTATATTTTAAATTAAAATTAATATAAAATTTTTAAAAAATACAATACATCTTATATTATTTTTTTTTTTCAAAAAAATCATGCTACCTCACTATGGATATCAGATCAGCAAGACCCTGCAGGACTTGAACTGATGCACGTCTCCCAATCTCTCATGTCCTCTCGTGAGTCCAAAACAGGCAAGATCACGCCACGTGGACGGTTGAACGACTGAGAGCGATGAGCACTCGATTTTGCCTGCCATTTTGTGGATGACCCTTGCTGCTAAAGGAACGCGCGGGGTGACAGCGAACGTAGCGCCGGGAAGGACTGGGCGGCGAAGGCATCTGTGGACCCCATCTACACACGTGGCAAAGGGCAATTGGAGGAGCTGGGACAGTCATGCAAAATGCGTGACCGATGGGCTAACACTGACACCGAGCTTGCTGTCATAAATATGGCAAAATTCCTTTTGACACCTGGCAATCTTTTCTTTACATAAAAAAAACAATCCTTTCCACGCTCCAGCGCGCAGATCTGACCATGTGGACCCCATGGGCCCCACATGATGTTGACGTACACCGGTGGGACCCACCGCCGACCCTATGCTAAGCCTTTACTTTTAACTGTATATATATATATATATATATATATATTTTAATGACAGCGAGATGAGGACTGGTGGTGACGTTAACGTAGAGAATTTTGTAACCTGCGGAGTGTGAAATTACAGCCATGCCCTGCCAGTCGCACCTTTTTACGGCATTGACGTGGATTATTTCTTCGTGAGACTTATAGATTTATACATATTTTTAAAAAAAAAATTTTATTGCAAATAATATTTTGTATTATACATTTTATTTTTTGTCATCAATTTTAGAGTATTGTGATAATGACGAGAGCTAAAATATATTTTAATAATAATAATATTATTATTATTATTTTTATAATCGGAGGACTCCAGCCATCGTGGTGCCTTGTGGTAATAGCACGTTTATGCATTTGGACAATTTTTAGTTTTTCTTTATAATTTTTAAGTATTTGTTAATTTTTAATTTTTAGTTATTATGATTGTAGACATCCCATTTTGTCGGGGCTCATATGATAAAATTTTACAAGATTTTATTTCATAAGACGAAAAAACACAAGGAAATGAACTTTACATGAAAATAAATACACACATGAAAGAATATGTCATTAAGAAATTTACAATAAAGATTGATTTATCTATTTTTAATTTGATTGATCAATTAAAATGTTAATTTATCAATGAAACTCAGTACTGATCAATGCTCCTAAGCTTATCAATATAAGCTTTCTAACAAGGATAAAATACACGCATAAAGGAATAAGTCGTTAGGAAATCAACTGTTAGAAAAACCCTCCTCACATAACTAAACTCCTGATCCCAATTCTGATAAAAGCAAACCGAGACCACATGTTTCTTAGCCTAGGATTAATCTAGAGACCATCAACAAGTAATAATTAGGTTAACTAACCACACCTAAGTAAATAGCATATTAGTGGCAACTCCATTGACCTTCAATATTATTATTTTTCGCCACCTCAAACCCCTTCTCCAAGGCATTGCAACAATGATAAGTGTTTTTAGTAATTTCAAAATTCAATGCGAGGTTGTTCATGATCTTAGTGCAAACTAAAATAAAATTTTCATTTAAATTAAAATAAAATAAAAACATTCATTAATTTTTTATTTTTGAAAAAAGAATAAAAAAGCATCCAATATATAGTCACTACTTTGATTTTTCATTTTATTTAGGTCCAAAAATTATCAAAACAAGTTGACTTTTCATGTTTGTTATGCTTTAATTTAAAGTTTTTAATCTCATTTTTATTTTCATAATATTTCATGACGATACCAATTGGTCCTCCAATTTTATAATTTTTAGTTCCTAATACATTCTTGTACCAATAACCTAAATTAATATTGTTAACTTTTTGTGAATTATTATTTTTTATAAGCTCATGGAATAAACTAATCCAATATCTGAAAACTAAGAATTCAAACTTCAAATTTAAATTTGTGCGAGCTTGACAAAATGCAATACAAACATATTTTAAATTTCATCTAAAAATACACACCAATCGAATTTAGAATCTTTCCACCGAAACATAACTCAAATACAGACGAGCTGATTACGAATCAATATTTTCCTCGATTCTTCCTAAAATGTTCTCAATCTTACGATTTTTTATTTATTAACGAATAAATCTACAAACCAAGAATACGCAAGTGATTTAATAAAATAATTTCACTTCTAAAATTTTCGAACATTATTCACACATCCTTCATCGACCTAATTTCCTTCTTCATGTAAAATGGGCTAAAGAGAGCAAATATTTTCTCACACAAGCATTTAATTTATAATTAAGTCAATCTCACTCAAATCAAGTTCGGGTCTAAGAACTTGTAATCGAGCCAAGTTCAAATTTAACAATTTCAAAATTGATTGAACTTGAATTTTTGACTAAAACTTTCAAATCGAATCGAGATAAAAAAATTCCCACCACGTAAACTCAGTTCAACTTAAATACACTCCTACATTTCACATATTGTATGTCACCTTAAGATTGAGTTTTCCAATACTGAGTTGGAAATCATTAATAGCAAGAATAGAGGTGAACATGTAACTTTCAGTACTTATAGCTATCTAGAGCCTGGGCCTACTATCATTAAGGTTCATCATTCTATTTTGGCCAACTACGAAAACACTATTGTAACCATCAAACAAGATCAAATAATTGACAAGGCTCTCACAGATGCAATATACTTTATTCAATGTTCTATTTATGTTTTCTCTGATAGTCGATCTGCATTCAGCACCCAATAAGTGCACCTCCAAAAGTAATGTTTGTTAGACATGCCCAGACAGAGCTCAGCACAAACAGAGCATGTGATACTTCAGATAGATCCGGAGGAAGGGAATATTGCATTTCCACTGGTCTTAACAAATGAGTGACTCTTCTAAGAATTACAAAGTCTGTGAATTGGCAATTCAAACTTGTATAAATGCACAAGGAGCTTCATACCAATCGTATCATCCAGAAGGGCATGAAAGAACAATTTGGCATTTGTATTTCAAATTTACAATCTAGTTGCTTTTATTGAGAAAAGAATGATCAAGTGCAAAGAGAAAAAAAAAATATATATATAGAAGAGACTATCATGGCTAGAGTGTTACTGGCACACAAAGCCCATCAAAGCTCAACTGTACATCAAGACCCTCCTGAATCAATTTCGAAAGGTCCTCATTCACTTTTTCATGGTCCATCAGATGCATCATACCTTCACAACATTGCAGAAACCCAAATTCGGGAAGAAGAAAGAAGAAAGATTCAATACTTAATAGAATTTCACTAGTCAAGGCTGTCAATGAGAATGCAAAACTTAATGATCTTGGCTGAAAGGGTTATCAGTATCATAAGAAGGTTATAAAATCTTGCAAGCTTCAAACCTCGATCCCAGATGCTAAAAATTAAAGCATCTGGGATTAACTAACAAATCAAGGGAAAGTTATGTAATCACAGATTCAAAGAGAAATGTTTTCTTAAAAAAGAAAGAGGAGAAAAACAGAGGGGCAGAGAAGGAGAGGAAAAGGGAGACACTGAAAATCAGATCCAATAAACCAAGAAAACTCGAAACATACCTGTGAAAAATGTTCTCTTTGGTTGGATTTTCCGCACTTCCTCTAAAGCCTGAAAAGAAAGTAAACTTGAAAGTCAGAACCACAAAAAATGATAATTTTTCCCTAGAAGATGAGTGTACCTTTGGAAGTCCAAAATGCGTTGAAGAAGATCGATCAGGCCTCAAAGCGTCCTGTGGAAATCATTAAACATATAAATCCAAAAGGAGAATAATATTTGTCTTGGTGATGAGTGTTAGGCAATGGAAAGAAACTAGCAGAGAGAGAGAAAGAGAAACCAGAATCAAGATTTCACAGTTCTTGAGAAGCGGATAAGTCTCTTCCGGTATTTCACTAACATCACTGCACAAGTAAATAAAAGATTAGCTCTAAAAAGAAAACCCTAGGAAAACTAAATTATGCAGAGAGTATCAGAAACCTGCTATGTCAAAAGCATTACCTGATGTAACAAACATTACCAAAACGAAAGCCAAGGGAACGATAACCACGACCATGCCACACCGGTAAAGGGGTAAACTGAAGCATGATAAAAGGTAGACCTTGATCAGGAACAAGAATGGTAGATCCAATTTATATGAAATGCCAATAAAATTTTACACCAAGCAGAAACTAATATTTTAAGTTTTATACTCTTCAATTTCTGTTTTAATGCATCAACAACAACAACAAAAGAAACAAACCAAGTCTTAAGTCCAACTAGGTGGGCTACATGAATCCTTTTCCACCAATTTATGTGATTATAGACAATTTCCTTAGAAAAATTCAGTGCTATTAAATCATTCCTATCTCATTCCATGTTATTTTAGGTCTACCCCTACCCCTTCTGTTTTAACACATACTGAATGAAAAAAATGCACTAGCTCATTTTACAGTGTATATACTTCACTCTTCAGAAAGCTGAACAATTGTTTCAACAACTGAGTTACATGGGATGAAGGTGAGACAGCATTGAAAGAATGATGTCAGCTTCTTAGGGAATTTCATAAATAAGCGCATATACATGATAGCTAAATTTAAAATTTTACCTTTTTAAGCTAGCCAAGCTAAAGGAGCCTTCACATCCAAAACAAGAAGATATCAAGGGTGGGTAGGAGTGGGGGCATGTGTGTGTGTAACAGATACAAAATAAATTTGGCCAGAGTATTTCCACCGCAAAAAAGCTGGTCAAGAGCCTAATCAATGTAGTCATGACAAGTAACAATTAACAATTGAGCCGCACATAGGAGTGCAACATTCTTGTGCAAAAGAAAGCTTCTATGATAGGAGAATTTGTCAAACACAAATGTGCTCTTCTCATGGATTAATGGGAATCATGCACAACGCACAACAATATTGGCAAACCAATTTTCCCATCATAGCAGTGCTAAATAATTTTCAGGTCTCCTGAGTATTGCAGCCCTAAAATGAGAGTTTATGAAGATCTGTACCGACATCCCTTATTAAATTTTTTGTCTGAAATTGGAATAGGAGAAATGGTCTGCATTGGCCTAATTATAATAATTTGTAAAAATATATGATGCATTTCATAAATCCCAGTTCTAACAATCCAACAATGCATCTTTCTGACTTAGCTCAAACAAATTAAACTATACCATGCAGTAGTTCCTTTTTCTTAAAAAGATAGCAAAAGAAATATATTATGAGACAAAAAGAGTTATTACAAGTTAAAAGGACCACAAAGAAGTTCTCAACAGAGCCCAAAAACCAAAAAGAATAAGAAAAGGAAAAAAAACATTATGAAAAAAGCTAATTAAGAATTGCATCATAATTAATTGAACACAGCAAGTTTGGTAGCTCCTGCTGTCCCTTTTCACATTTCTCTTCCCATCATCCAAATGAACTTCTTGACCTCCAAGATCTGACAACCATAAACCCTTCTTATCCAAAATAATTGTTGAGCCTCTACATCCTCATTAATCTCCTCTGCAGTAGAGACAGGGATAAGCAAAGACCATACCCAACCTGCTCACAAACCTGTTGCCTATTAACCATGCCATAATCCTCAGAAAAATACCCTCCGAACCAGAAGGTTGAGTCACTGACATGGGAAATATCACCATCAATGTCAAGAATCTGGAACATAACCAAATTGTTCCTTAAACTCAACCAATAGTAATCCACCATGAGCAAATTCACCATTTCCCCTTCAGTTGAGCCATTTGACAGACCGTTGAGAGATCCCTTATTGCAGTTCACCTTTGTCCGAGGAGAATAAACAATTGATCGAACTCCCAATCCCCCCTTCTCCACCTGTGCAACTTCTCTTCTAGCAAGACTCAAGGACCTACCAGCTTCCGCACCCTTATGCTGCATGCATATGTGTCACGGGCCGACTATTTTCACACCGTTGTGAAGGGACGTGTGGTGCTAGCTAAAGCACTCTTGCTTAACTAGCCAGCCTATCGTTTACCAACATTCATCCACAAAGCACTTTCATTAACATTCATTCAGATAGCAGCAGAAATAGTAATCAATTCATGAAAGTCGTGGCAACCAAGCAGTAAACATTGAAGCAAACGTAATTCATTAACAAATCCTCCGTTGACATGTTGTACTTAGCGAGGGAGGCAAGTAGGCTAAGCACGTTCACAATTGCTAGTGAGTTTTACAATGATTGATGAACACTCACCCTCCCCTAAAGAGGTTTTTATGTAATTATCATCCTGGCACTAGGAAACATCAAAGTGACCGAGGAGTCATACTGCCTTATTTGGCTTACAAAGACTCTACTAGCAGAAAATAACCCTACACTAATATTTACATGATGGAAACTCATCCTAAGCACACGAGATAAGCGGTCACAGGCAAGTATAATGCCCTGAACAAGCTTAGCTCGTGACATTCTCCCCTACTTATGCGGTCGACATCCTCGTAGACTTTTGGCGGTAGGTACACTTCAAATTTGTCCACGAACGGTTGAATATCTTCCGCAGAAATCCAGCTGATTTCTTTGTCATCAAGGCACTTCCACTCCACTAGGAACTTTTGTCGCTTCTTCCTTGAGGATATGAACTTTCTATATGCAAGGATCTCTTCAACATCATGTCTGTCAGGTTGCACTGTCTTCAACTCTGCGCTGTTTGACGGACTTCTGCTCAGGTTGTCGGTGTTGGCGTTGAATGGCTTGAGGCAGTAGACATGAAACTGCGGTCTTCTCTCCTGATCTGCCCACTTCTTCATCTGCTCAGAAGCTTTCTCCAGATAGGCTTGGGCAAACTCTGCATTCTGTCTCCCTTCATTGGTGAAGATGTACGCCTTGGGACTCTTTCGTCTGTACGGCTCGCCCACCGTGTGAGGTAACAGCGGCAGCTGGCCTGTAACAAGCTCAAAAGGGCTCTTGTTGGTTGTTGAGCGCCTTTGGGCGTTGCCACAGAAGGGAGCCACATCAAGTAGTTGCACGCCATTCTTCTGGTTGTCGTTGACACAATGGCACAAGTACTCATTTAGTAGCTCTCTGAATCTCTTCATCTGTCCGTCTGTCTATCGATGATAACTCGAAGAGATGTCAAGATGTGACCTGAATATCCTGAAAAACTCTGTTAAGAATTTGTCAGTGAACATTAAATCTTGGTCACAAATAATAACTTGGGGAACACCCCAATGTTTCACAACAGTCACAAGGAACAATTGTGTCATCTCCTTTGCCGAACAGTACTTTGGTGAGGTCATGAAAGTACTATACTTCTTCCGCTCCCCCTTATCTTGTTGGCAAGTGAGACAAGTTTTGGTATAATCAACCACATCATCCCGCGTGTGCGGCCAATAATACCTCCCCAGTAGTCCTGTCATTGGAGTCATTCTCTGCGAATACCCCTCAACGAACTTCCTGCAGTATCTAGTAAGGCCAAGAAAGGAACACAACTCCTTCACTGTCGTGGGGATTTTCCGTTCTTGAATCATCCTTGCCTTCTCCATACCCCTCTGGATACAACCTTGTTCAACGACTTGACTAAGGAATTTGTTGCTCCGCCGAGTGAAAGAGAAATTCTCCTTCTTCACATCCAGACTGTTTTCCCTCAGCCTGTTGAACACCTTCCGTAGATGCTCTTCATGTTTCCTCTGAAACAACACCGATGCTCCCAACGGTGGTTTGGAAGGGCGAACACATCCCGCTTCCAATTTATCAAGTTGCTTCCCCAACTCTACTATCTCTCAAGGCGCAATCCGACATGGCCCTTTAGCAGGTGGTTTCACTCCTGATAACAACTCGATCTTATGCTCCACAGTCCGTCGTGAAGGCAAATTGTGAGGCAGCTTATCCGGCAACACCTCCTTATACTCATCCAACACCGCTTGGATGGTCGTAGGCTCCAGCTCTTGGCCTACATCTTTGTCTACCACCATCGTGGCTAGACGTGTCTGCTCACCCTGACCCAATCCTTCATTGAGTTGTATGGCTGAAAGGGACTTCCCGTCGTCTCCTTTCGTTGCAACGACTTGCACCATGCATGAGTGATCTCCCATCAGACATAGGGAACCAGCCGAAGGCATCAACACTGCCCTCGTCCCCATTAGGAACTCCATTCCTAGAATGATTGGATAGTCATCCAATGGCACCGCTGTGAAATTCGCATGACCTTCCCACTGTCCAAGCTTTATAGCCACTTGCTTGGCTACTCCCAGAGTAGGCTGGGCTACAGAGTTAACTGCTTTCATGGGTCCTGTATCCTTCTCTAAGGATAAGTTGAGTCTCCCTGCTTCCAACTGCGAAACAAAATTATGAGTAGCTCCCGTATCCACCATAGCGCGAGTACTCTTACCATTTATCCTCAAGTCCACAAACATTAACCCTCTTGCTCGTGTAACTTTCAATGTTTTTGCCTACTTTTCCAATGCGTTCACCAACCGCACTGAACCCACCCTCGGGGCATCATCCTCTACCCCATCATCTTCCACTGCCTGCTCTGCAATGGAAGCCTGTAAAGCATTAAGTGATGCTTTGTGAGGGCACTCAAAAACTCTATGAGGACCTCGACACAAGAAACACTCAAGTTTACCCTTTCCCTTGGGTGTGTTGATCCCTTGAGACGACGAAGCTTCCGTTGAGGTAGATGATTTAGAGTCAGCTCCCCCACTCTTGGGTTTGCCATTCTTGAAAGACTTTCCACCGTTTCCCTCTCCGCCAAACCGTTTGGACGAAGTGGTATCATCACCAGTGTAGTCAGTCAAACGTTCTACAGCCACTTGTGCAGTTGACAAGTCTTGAACCCTTTGTCTATGAAGTTCAGTTCTTGCCCACGGTTTCATCCCCTTTAGAAAATAGAACAACTTGTCCTTCTCCGACATATCTCGGATATCCAACATTAAAGCAGAAAATTGTTTCACGTATTCGCTGATTGACCTCGTATGCTCGAGATCTCTCAATTTTCTCCTTGCATTATACTCAATATTCTCAAGAAAGAATTGGGCCTTGAGCTCTCTCCTCAAGTCTGCCCAACTATCAATTACACAGTTTCCATTTTCAATTTCTCTGTACTTGGTACGCCACCACAGTTTGGCATCACCAACCAAGTACATGGTCGCAGTATCCACCTTTGCCTGTTCTGAGGCCATCCTCACAACGTGAAAGTACTGCTCCACATCAAACAAGAAGTTCTCTAACTCCTTGGCATCTCGGGCACCCCTATATGTCCTAGGTTCAGGCACCTTGGTCTTGCTAACTCCCAAAGTGTTGGAGTTCCCCATAGCAAGAACCATCACATTCATCTTTGCATCCAAATCTGCCATCCGGGTCTGCAAAGCTTCCACTATGTGGCGAAAGTCCTCTGACAAGTCGCCTAGCAAACTTGTTTGATGTTTTTGTGATCCCATCACCTCATCAACAAGTTCTCTCATCTCGGCCACCTCCGCGGCCATAGTGTTGGTTGTTGTCTCAACCTGTGCTTCCAGCACGCTGATCCTCTCAGCAGTGTTTGGTGCCATGGTCACTTCCCAAAGCTTCCCAAATCCAACAACGAAGGCAATCGAATTCATGTAGCAACTAAACCTTGGGCTCTCACTAGGTGTCACCGACTTGGCTATGATACCAAATGTCACGGGCCGACTCTTTTCACACCGTTGTGAAGGGCCATGCGGCGCTAGCTAAAGCACTCTTGCTTAACTAGCCTGCCTATCGTTTACCAACATTCATCCACAAAGCACTTTCATTAACATTCATTCAAATAGCAGCGGAAATAGTAATCAATTCATGAAAACCGTGACAACCAAGCAATAAACATTGAAGCAAACGTAATTCATTAACAAATCCTCCGTTGACATGTTGTACTTAGCGAGGGAGGCAAGTAGGCTAAGCACGCTGACAATTGCTAGTGAGTTTTACAATGAGTGATGAACACTCACCCTCCCCTAAAGAGGTTTTTATGTAATTATCATCCTGGCACTAGGAAACATCAAAGTGACCGAGGAGTCATACTGCCTTATTTGGTTTACAAAGACTCTACTAGCAGAAAATAACCCTACACTAGTATTTACATGATGGAAACCCATTCTAAGCGCACGAGATAAGCGGTCACAGGCAAGCATAATGCCCTGAACAAGCTTAGCTCGTGACAATATGCCCCCTACTGCTCCCCTCCGTTGCGCAATGAATCAGGGCCAAATTAGAGTAGCATGAAGCCCATTCGGCTTCTGGAAGAGTTCTTAAATTTGAATCCCTAAATTTGGGCTCAGAAACAAGTTTTGATGAATGGGGCTTACAATTGATCTGCAGACAAATCAAACCCATAACCTGTATTATTTAGAGTATGGCCCAATAGCAAAACAATATTAATAATTCTAGATCCAGCCTGCTCCAAGCCATACCAATCTTGTGCTCTTTTATCATCTTCATCTCACAAACACTAGCTGCCTCAAAACTCACAGAACCCTCAGTGACCACCCTTCCACCACGGACCCTCCACATTTTTCATACTGCAGCTCATCATTTGAAATACTAGCTCTGTCCTTCCCGATATCAACTCCTTCAAACTCCGGTGAGCAAGACAAACACAAGACCAACCACAATTGAAGATTTAGTATCAGAACAGACTAATGACTTTAACACATCCAAGTATCTTTGCCTACTCACCCCATTCAAACCTCAAGGAATAAAAATAGAATATCCCTTGCAAAACGATCATAACCCCAATTCCAAGTACTTGACATTCTGATTTGCCTTCATCACAACCCAAAATAGAACCTTGCATAACTTTCTGTAATAAACAAAATGGTTCAAAATTGAGGAGATCGATGACAATCAGTCACATACCCATCTTGCTGAAATTGTAAATCTGATCCATTGATTCATGAACTGAGATTTCTCCTCCAAAAGAATAAGACCCCCTTGCCCAACATTTCTCAAATGCAGATTGAGAGATTTACTTTCAATCTACAAATCCAGAGGAGGTTCTCCTCCATATCTGAGTATTTTAAACCCGTCAAGGAGGAAAGAGGTAACTGAAGGGAAGGACAAGGAAGATAACTAGAGTAGAGAGCATCCTAGAGGGATCAAAGTATCCATCAGTCATTTTATTCAATAGGTCATTACTGTGTCAAGCCTACACTAAACATGTTTTTTACACACCAATTTCTGTGCTCTGTAATTCCTATTTATCCATCCCCAGTTCAATGATTCTGACAGTAATACACAAAAGTATATGATTCACAAACTTACGTAGTTTCCCCATTTCATTTGATTAAAAATTTTCATTGCTAGATAAACATGCAGCTAACTCAGAAAGAAAAATAATGCAATTCAGTCTACTAGCACACAAGTTAGTCTAGAAATTTCAAATTTCTATGTAACTCATTGCCCATGGATTTGGTGGTGAAAAGACAATTCCACTTGAAAAACAGGAGCAAATTATGAATTTATGAGTTCTGACCTTGAGACCACTAACAACAAATGGCTTCTCATGTATGATATTAAATTGCAATTCCGAGACTGCAGCACCAGGTATGATCACACTTGTATCCACTAAATAATAATGAGTCTTCTGCATCACCTGAAAGTATTTTAATGGTTGTCACATAGACATCTCTAAGAACAGAAAGATAAGGTCAATGTCTCACACTCTAACAATTTTTCCAAAACAAAGACTTTTTTTTTACAAAAAAAAAAAAGGGAGTCCATGATTTGCCTTGACACAGCAACGATTAACACTATCAATGCATGACCTGGCAAATGAAATATGGTGTTTCTTAGGCTAATTTAAACTATCAATTCATCCTGCATTCTAATCCACCCAATCACAAACAGCAGCAAAAATTTTGCTCAATAAGATAGCGGTGGGTGGAGTTACCCTCCAAATTTATTTGTGATCGCGTAGCTTCATCCGATCACAATAGTATAAGCTTAGAGTAATCTTTTTAATACACATTCATACTTTTTTTGGGCAGGCATTTGTCTAGCAGGGATACAAGCAAAAGGAAATTTTAATATAGAGTTGGTACCTTGTATTGTAGGATCCTACATCTACAATATAACAAATGAGTTACAATAATATTGATGCTTCCATAAGGCAATTTATCCCATCACTGGTACGACAAATCCACAGGAATTTAAAAGCCATCCCAATCATTTCCAGTTCAAACAAACATAATGAGGAACTAATGTTCAAAGGTATATAGAAATTAGAATTTCATGTTTTCTTGTGATTTCTAGTTGTTTTTGTTCTAATTTTTGAAAAAGGTTTCACAATCTTGCGGACCTTAACGTATTTTGGTAATGTCATGTGGCAAAGTGTGATTGTCAACATTATTCACTTTTTCACACTGATGCAAAAAACCACGAATACAAATTGTTGCATATATTACAAAATTCATGAAAGTATACACAAATTAAGAGCATACAATACTTTTTTTGCTCCATTTGCATATTTCTAGCTTCCTTCTATATTTCAATTCCGTCAAAACCAATCATCATTCCCATGTTAGCTCCTTCAGCAAGCCTACATAGGAAAGAGTGCAATCTATTGGTTGCAATCTATTGGTTGAGGCTTCCATTGCAAGAGATATTAACCTTCATTTGGCAGCAAATATGTGTAAAATTCCATAGATTTCAATTTTCATGAATTCCCAACGAAAACACATCCTGGAGTTTCCTTCATGCCTTTTTGTTTCATAAATAGAAAATTACACCAATATTTTGATGATGCAACATGCAATATCAAATTTTCTGCAAGAAAGCAGGAATTGGAGTTTCGACCTCAAAATCACGCTTTGCCACATAGATTGGAATATAGGACTGCACATTGTTTGTCCAATCACGGAGATCATCAAGACCTAAACAAAACAAAAAAAAATAAACCTCAGTGCTGGATCAAGTGAGTGTCACCGGGAAGAAATGATGCTATATCATGCATTTTTGGTTATTCAATAACATTACAAAGTGTTCATGTTAGAGACCTCCAATTGCATCAGCATGAGAATGAGTAATAACAACCGCATCAAGTGTTCTTATCCTGACAGAAATGCAACTAGTCACAACAAGGCAAATACATGACAACATAAATAATATAAAGAATGTATAACAGCACAAAAAATTTTACAAATTTTTTGCTGCATTTGAATATTTGACCTTTGAGAGACAAGCACACACAAAATATCATTTCTAATTGAACATATCAAAGTTTTAAGGTATAAAAAAATATTTATAAAAAACCTTCATTGTGAAAGGAAGATGATAAATGCGACCTGATGCATTAAATGTCAAGTCAAAGAGCGAGAGGGCGGTTTGTAAAACCATAGGACTCCTAAGATCAGTTTCATGTAAGGATGCATGCATTCTTTAATAAGTATAATACTGCACAGTGTTGGGCTTTTTTTTTTGTGGAGCCTAGTTGCGTTCGATCTGGATGATAACTTGACTTTTCTTTAATGAGAGATTTCTATCCTAAGGCTTAGTCCATGGAGCGAAGGATTGGGCCGTGGCCCAAGCCGTATTTGTGGGCCTCCCCCCGAGAAAATTTTTTGGGCCCGTTTTGTAGCCCATTCAGAACCCTGTGCGCAGCGCAGCATATAAAACGATTGTTTTTGGGTGATTAGGTCATGCGGTCACACTTCGCAAGAAAGCGAGAGAGAGAGAGAGAGAGAGAGAGTATTGTGCCGCCGCACTCTCTGTATTTTCTTCTTGATAATAGTAAAATGCCTGCAGCTCCGTAGACGTAAGCAAAATTGCCGAACCACGTAAATACTGTCTTGTGCATGTAATTGATTTTTCTTTGGCGTGTATTCTTTCTCTATTTTGTTTCTCACAGGTTTCGGGAATTTGTTGTTAATTCCCAACACACAAAAACAGATAAAACATCTCAAATGATCAGTAACTTAAATGTAAATTCTAGCACATGAGTGCACCATAATTGTACCACAAATTAGCACAAAAGGAACAAAATAATGTACCCCACTTTCAAAAAATTATTGAAAATTCATCAAGACATGAAATATTGGAGTTACCATATGGAAGAACTAAAATAAATTAAAAGCCCAAATGCCAAAACTTTTACTCAACATATCACAAAATGTGTTGAACTCCTTGAAGTCTAGAAAAATATCTCTCATGCCCTATCAAGCTTTGTAAGTATCTAAGCTAAGTAGCGCAGAAAATTAAATAAATTCCAAGCAGCCTGCTTGTTTAAATATTCATTCCATTCAAGAACAAGGACTACATGGAACAACAGGAAAATAAATGTTATCCAAAATTAAAGAAAAAAACCTCAGGTCTTTTGTTATAGGGGAAAAATACTAATCTCTTTTTTGTTGTTGTTGCCTGCTGGGGTCATGTGGATTGCGGGTCATGAGAAAAGAAGGATGAGAAATTCTCAAAAATCAAAAAAGAAACAAAAGAAGCTAATATAAGAAGAAACCCAGGGGCCAGGACTAAGCCAAAAGAACTAGCCATTGCATTGAATATCAGAAAAAGCCGCATTTCCATCAAACCCAGTGGTGAACATCCACATGGCTGCACAAAACACAATCCCATCCCAAACAAAAATCTACATATGAGCCACGATCTTAAGAAAGCCACGCATTTCTCTCGAACAGAATAACTCAAATAACAACAAAAATTGCACATTAGACATTACTGCAAAATTTTTACATTCTTACGTCTTCCAAAACCTCTAAAACCAATCAACAAGAAAACCTCCAATGAGTAAGGAGAAATGACAGTCAACGATCTCCCCACAAACCAAACAGATTGTTCCACAGCAGCAGAAATGAGCACTATCCTCATTGCTACCATAATACATCACACACACATCTTGAGAGTGTGCCATAAAACAATGTACAAGAAAAAACACCTGAATTATTCAAACACAAAACCTAACATCCTCATGAGGTATCAACAACCCAGGAGGGAAGAAAGTTCCTTTATTTCCCTATCAATAAGTTTCCAATGAAACTGAAATTCCAAGAAGCCTCAGAGCTTTCCGTAACAAGAAAAGAAGAAATAGGTGTCTCAGGATCAAAGAGGATGAGAAGTGGAAGGAAAATAAACAGAAAAGCAGACATCCCCAAGCTATGCCCAAGCTAAATATCCTTCAAAACCAAACCCTAATCCATCTCCCACTTCAAACTTGATACAAGGAAAGAAGAAAGAAGTCAACTGCAGGGATGAATTTCCATTGGCTTACATGTGAAACTCTAGCTTCAATATTAGCAACCCAGCCATTCTACTCCTGCAAACCAAAATTACTTTTAATAAACCTATTTTTAAAATCCTACTCCAATCCTCAGAATTTTTCTGGTGATATGGCACCATACAACTCCTAGACGGTGAAAACTGCAGCTCAATTTTTGTCAGTGCTCACTTAGTTTGGACAGCTCAATAGGTGGTTCCTGTTCAGCACATGGTGAGTGGCAATAGCCTATGGTTATATTAAGGGGAAAACCTAGAAAAATAGGATTTTACTCCAAGTTTAGTATGAAAAAAGCCAAAGAAAAAATCATGAAGGTTAAGAAGCCACATGCAGTTTCACAAACAAAATAAAACCTAGGGCAAATTACATAGACAAGTAGAGATGCATGTTGTAATTCTGTAAACCTCCCTTGAGTTTGAAAAATTACACAAACCTCCCTAGAATTCAACTACAGCGTCACTTATTGTCCCTTTATTAGTTGGCCATCAAAATTTTCTTTGTAAATATATTACTAAAAGGACCCAAACAGGGAGAAGTTATCCAAGTATGCAAACTGAAAGACAATCACTACAATATCTACACAAGAAACTGTCAAAATCTACAAAAAAAAAATTTGACATACCTAGAACATTAAATTTAAAAAATAAATTACTAAGAGCAGAACAAAACTTTCCATTGAGCTTTTCTAGTGAATTTTCCACTCCTTCAAAAGCATTGGAATTCCTCTCTCCAGATGTACATATCATTTGAAATTAAAATTCATAACTGCGTAATGAATTCTATAATTCAAATGTACATAATTTTGTAATATGTTAATAGTTTGGTCTGAATATGCAAGTGCTTACATAATTATATGTACATAATTGCTTTATTTTACTTATAAGTGTACGTAATTATGTAATTATGAGCATACACAATCTGTTGGATTTGTTTATGCGAACCAATTAATATGCATGCATGCATGTACATAATTACATAATTGGTTGATTAAAATATATCCATGATTTATAGTTACCTACGTAATCATTATTATTGGTTACAACTACCTCTTAAAATTAAACTAAATAATTGATTATGAAACCAATATTATAATTCGGAAATCTATATACATAATTTTATAATTGTGGATAAAAACAACAACAAGCCTTTAGTCCCACTAGGTGGATACGTCGATTTAAATATATATATATGTAAGTATTATGCAATTATGAGTGTATATAATTGGTCAAGTTCGGTTATGCAACCCAATTAATATACATGCATGCATGTACGTAATTATGTAACTCATTGATTAAGATACGTTATTGACATGTAATTATAGTATTAGCTATAATTACAATTTAAAATTAAACTATATAATTTATTATGTAATTAATACTATAACTCATAAATATTTACATAATTTTGTAATTATTAACACATCGTTTCAAATATGTACGTAATTATGCAATTATGAGAATACTTAATTAATTCGATTCTATTGTGCAAACCAATTAAATATGAAGGCATGCATGTACGTAATTTATGTAATTACGTACATAATTATCAATCGAGTAATAGATTGAATAACCTTCAAAGATAGCGGTAAATTGTGACAATAATAATGTTCGAAGATAGTTATAAATTTCAGTCGGTATTTAGTAATTGATTTCGTATGCTTTAAAATTAAATAGGTAAACTGGTTATGTCTAAATGGGTATAGGTCATAAATGGGTCAAATATTTTATATAAATCGGTCAATGGGTTATAAATGACCCTACCCATTTTAACCCTACGCATCTTGACCCATATCCACCCATTTAACATGTCTATTTCAAAGTCATCTTCCTTTCTCAGAAGAAATTTACAAGCTGTTTTCAAGTAAATAATTTTCCTCCGTCACTTTATCAAAGCTAAGAAAGAAGTATCACCAACAAAGCAATGGTAAACAGAAAAGATTTGGAATCTTCTTGCGAGCAAGATGATGTAGAGGGCTCCTTGGATGGGGCATGCTGAATTATCTACAAATGTAGTGACTTCCCTTGTGTCCCTATGCTTCATCCTTAGGGAGGAAATGCCAACACCACGCCAATGTTTAGAAAACAAATGGGGTCTCAACTGCCCCAATTTGTTTTGGCAGCGCACCACTTAAGAATTTGATTACAAACAAGGGGCACCTAGAGGAAATCCGTAGAATTTAAAAGGTTGTAAAAGTACGTTTAATGTTAGTTAAAAGGGCATGGAAGTATGTTTACTGTTCCAAGCTAGAAAGGGTTACTAATGATGCGTTGGGAGGATGCCATGAGTAGTGTCAGTGCAGGGTCAATCCAAGGGGGAGCTTCCTCCAATTTCACTTCCTTGACCAATGAATGTCAACTACACCAGGTGGCACAAGCTGAACACTTCACACCTTGTGAAGGGCCATGTAGCACTAGATAAAACATTCTTACTTAACTAGTTAACCAAAAGTATACCATAGTTTACCACAAAAACACATTCACTTGGCGGCTCAATCACAACTATGGAATGCAAAGTGGAACAATAATTACTCATGTAAGCAAATGAGAATCACGCGATAAATTGTAAAGCAACTAAATTCATTACTAAGACTTTTGTAGGCAACGTGTGCTTAGCAAGGGAGGCAAGTAGGCTAAACACATTTACAAATGCTAATGAATTTTACAATGATTGATGAACACTCACCCACCCCTCAAGAGCTTTCTATGTTATTCTAGCTTTGACACTAGGAAACATCAAAATGACCATGAAGTCATACTCCCATTTTACACTAAGGCATTACCGCACTTGGTGAATAAAACCTATATTACTATTTACATTATGGTTACCCATCCCATGTACGCAAGACAAGCGGTCACAGACAAGCATAATGCTCTGAACCAACTCAACTTGTGACACTAGGCTTTTAGAGGTGCAAAAATATATACAATAGATAATTTTCCTATGATTTACAATACCTAGCATATGTAGTTGTTGATGAAGAATGCAAAGCTTCAAAAGAGAAGAAAAAGCTCAAAGGATAGAGAGATGGTAGAACAAGATGAAAAGAGACTAAGACAAACAACAGGAAAGAAAATGGGCAAGCGTGAAGTTTGTGTGAACTAAGGAGAAGTTAAGCCTCAAAACTAAGCAAACAAAGCAGGTCTTACAAAGGGGAAATCAAAAGTTGCAAAAGGATATCCAATGGGCTACACACTAGAGAAAAATATATCATTATTGAAGAGCTTCAGAATGATAGACCTCAACGAAAATTTTAGGCGGCTATCCAGCATATGCAAGGTTGGCAGCCAGAAAACAGCCAGCAATAAGAAAAGTTTAGTGGAGTTCTCAATGACGCAATTGGGCTCCCATGAGGACTCTACAAATGTTTGAATGGGTGGTAGATTCTAAATGTTATCCACAAAAGCCCAAGGAGCTCATCAGCGAAGTATGTAAAGAACTTGAATCATTCAGCCAATTGTCTTCATTGTGATGCAATTTGAGAATTTATAATTCAATATGTTGTAATCGTAAAAAATATGCTTATGTTTAGGAATGATGTGGTTGTGACTTGGAATAACTTAATAAATTCTCATCAATGAAATACGGATGTTTGAATCTTAGAATCCGAGCAAAATTGTTCAAGCATTCTTGTGTTACCCCTGCATCATAAGCACTTTATTCAAGTTCAAAAATGCATTTTCTCATGCATACATCGTGTCTCAAACAATTCCACAATAAAGCATTCCAAACCTTCCACCTCCAAAGATACTACACAGGCTGCTAGAGACATGAGACATGAGTAACTAATCCCATCTTTGAATAAAGTAAAAGCAGTACAGGCTGATACACATTTTAAAAATGAGGATCTTTTGTTTCCACTAGGTTTCACAAATGCACACCCAGCAGCAAATGAGATGTAATGGTTTGAAAAACCGGCCTCTGGCACTAGTGGGCGGTCACAGTTTACAGGCAAACAAGGTATGCTAATATCCCATACCTCCCAATTCTAGTCCCAAATTCCAACAACGATAAGGTGCTAGCTAAGACAAAGAAGGAAAGTCAAGAACCAAACGAAAAGGTAAAATATAAGATGCTGAAGGAAAGCCTTAGGGCCATTGAAAAAATAAACCATTATGGACCAGTGGATGCTTTCAATCTTTGGTTCTAACTATTGTCATCCAACCCAGGTTTAAGGTCTCAAATTTTGAGAAATTTGAAGGGTTAAAGGGTCTAGTCACTCACCTAACAACGTATTGCTAAAAAATGTTGGCTTACCAGCATGACGATAAGGTGCTACTTCAATGCCTTCAACCCGCATAAAGATGGTACCTATAGATGGAGAAAGCAAGAATTAAGACTTGGAAGGTTTTGGTGCACACATATATAGCTCAATACAAACACCTAGTTGAGATGGTGCAAAACTAACTCAGCTTGCAGAATTTGGAGAAAAGATCTTTAAGGAGTATGCTTAAAGATGAATGGCATTGCCAACTCAGGTACAAATGCCACTTATGCATCAGGAAGTTGTGGTCGTGTTTGTTAATACTCTCCGTACTATGGCCATTATGTTGGTTGTACTTCACATAACATTTTGCTGATGTGTACTGCATATAGAATGCAACAAGCGGGAGCTTTTGAAAAGTGAATTTTGGAATAACTTTTAGCGACAACTCGTTGCCAATCAATGCTTGAGCTACAGTGCCATCCTTGCACCTTACGGAGATGTGTAGTGCTTTTGTATAACCTCTTTCTTTCACCAGTATTTCCTTATTGATGAACACCACATAATTGTTTCTACATATGGTCCCACAATGTGATTGAACTGCTCAACTCTAATGTTCAGTAGCACATGGGCTTGATTCAAAATCTTCATTGGTCTTTCCCTCTATGGCTAACTGTTAAGTAAAGGGTAGGATCAAGATTCTTGATGGAACCAATTAAACTACTCACCCACGCTAAACTCACTTTGCCTAATAATCTTCAAAATTTGTAAGCAACCCTCCTAGTTCTTTGATCTATAAACTGTTTCCACCTCAACCACCTCCTGAGTTTCTGTTTCCTTCTCTTTTAGTGTACTTTTACTTAGTGAAACATTTTATAACTCATTCCAATAGCTTAGCTGTATAGCATTGCGCCATCATCTGCTGCAGGTCATTCCTCCCAACTTGGCTACATCATTGACTAATTCACTGCTTACATCATCATTACTACTTTTGAGTGCTTTACATTCATATTTGAACTACACTACATTAAGTAAAAGTTGCCACAGCTGAATATTTTTAGATTCCGTGAAGTTGCTTTGCGAGCCTTGATAATGATTGGTTTGAATGTGCATTGAGGGTGAGAATTCCTCTAAATGCCATCTTTCCCCAAGGTGCAGACTTTGGAGTCTTCCAGTGATACCCAATTTCAACCAAATGCGGGTCTATTAATCAACGTGAGGTTTTTCTGAGAACATGGAAATTTTGTAATGAAAAATGCTAATCTTCTATTTTGACAACCATAATTTTCTTCAAAGCTGCATAGATCCTTCTCTAACACGCCCCCTTCTACGTACAACTTCTCCCAGACTATTTAGTGGCATCAAGACATGCTCAACCACCACCTTTTGAATCAGTTCCTTCTTCAACTGCATTTATCTATGGCTCTCCCATGATTGGGCAAGGGATCACCATGTACATTGGGATCCTTTCTGTTGTCAAAGTCCAAGCACTTCGCATCCTTGAGCACTTGCACTGTGTTCTCTTAAATGCTATGCACTTGTCAATCGAGTGCATAGGTGCCCACACATGGTATTCACAACAAGCAATTAAACCATACCACTTGGGGTATGGCGGCTAAAGTGGGGTAGTTTGGGTTCAAACAATTAAGTGACTGTTTAAGTTTGGCATAGTTCATTGGGATCAGCTCTCACACACTCTTTTTTGTCATCTTTTCCCTCTCAATTCAATGGACTCACAGGCTGGGTTTGATAAGCTTATGCTGAATTGGTAGAAACAATTGGCTGAAATGGAGACTAGATAGCACGGATGACTAGAGTGGTAGAATATTGCCCACTATGGGCCTTATTTGCCTTCCAAGCGCCATTTTTTTCTGAATATGCATTCAAAACTAAGATACTTATGATGCAAGATAATGCAAGAATGCTTAAACCATGACTTTGCCCAAATTCTAAAATTCTAACATCCATATTTCATCAATGATAATTTAACAAGTCAAACCAAACAAGCTGTTCTGAATTACAACCACACCATAAATATAGCTTTCAAACTGCATTACAACAAAGAGAACGGCTGAATGATTCAAAATCTTGATGGACTTCACTGATGAGCTCCTTGACTTTCTGGGGATAATTCACTGAATGTGTGTCACCCATTCAAACATTTGTAAAAGCCTTCCTGTTGCAAACTTGCATAACGAGAACTCGGCCAGGGTTTTCATATTGTGTGTATGTTACCAACCCTGCATATGCTGCATAGCCACCTGAATTTTTCCATTATGGTCATCATACTACTCTCCCAGCTATGTGCTTCTTTTGAAGCTATTCAATGGCAGTGGTCCTATCTTCAGCATCTATATATTGTCCTCATCCAAGTTGTAGCCCATTAAACATCTTTCTTTGCAATTTCATTTTCCCATTGTAGTGCCTGCATTTCTTGCTCAACTTGGAGGCAAAACTTATCCTTATTTTGCATAGACTTCTGACTAGCCCAAGCCATAACCTTCTCCCAACTACTCATTTGTCCGACTCTCTTCTTCGTTTGTTCTGACATATTTTCTGTCTTATCAGTTCTTCTGCCAACCCAAGTCTCTCCTACTATAGCTCAGCATTCTGCATCCCCATTTGTTGGGGCATCTCAATCAGCCAAAGTAGTCTTTACCTCTAAAGGACATGTAAAGTCAACATCCATTGGTCAATAGGGTGAGATTAGACCTGAAAATTGACCCTGCAATGCCACTCATGGTATCCTTCCGTCACATCATTAGTAAACACTTCCAATTTAGCAGAATACGGATACTTCGACACCCTTATAAATTTTGTGAGTCTCTGGTGGGCACCCTCCCAATAATCAAATCCAATGCCTGCTAAACTGTGTGTCATCAAACCAAACCAGACCCATCTATCTTTTAACATAAGTGCCAAGTAGGCTACTCCTCCCAATGGCTAAGCAAGGAACCCAAGGGAAGTCCCTACATCTGTAGAATAATTTAGCATGCCCCATCCAAGGAGCCCTCCATATTATCTCATTGACAAAAAGATTTTGAAACTCTTCCATCCACCATTGCCTTCTCGGTGGTACATCTTTCTTTTCTTTGACGAAGTCTAACAAAGGACACTTGTTTACTTGAAAACAAATGCAATTCTTTTTAGGGAAAAGAGGATGACTTCAGAGCCACACATAAAGAAGAGGAAGACAATATTGCAATTTTCCCTTCACCTACTCTTTTGTGGTAATTAAGATATTGGAATGCCTCTGCAAGTTTTTCAAGCACAGGGCTGACATGGTGATGCAAATGGAATAAATTGATAATGCTTTCATCAATCAACCCTAAATCTTCGGGGAATATCACCAAGGAGTATCTTGCGAGGGTCAAATAAGATTGATGACTAGCTCTTCCTTAGCTATGTCAAAATCGAATTTTGTCTACGGGTGCCAACCGATGGATTTGCATGGTGGCTCCCAAATGAGAAAACCTAAGGAAAAAGAAAGACACTAAGACATGAAAGCTAGAAAGTGGAGTTGCCATCTTATTTTTTTTAAAAGAAGGGAAAACAAATAAAAAACCTTAAAAATCTATGAAAACAGAGAATGGTTTTGAGAGTACAATTGTGCATGAAGAAGGTGGTTGAATAATCATTCTATGGGGAATTTGTCAACCAGCACCCCCATCTAAACCCATTGTCAAAGAGCCCAAAGATAGGGTTTGGAAAACCCTAGTCACTCTTTTTAGGAAAGGGTGGCCTCAGAAACCTTAAGTCTTGAAATTTAAAAGATGGAAAGATGAGAAGATGTGGTTTGCTTGAAATGAGTTTATAAAAGATCAGAGATCAATTTGAAAATTGATGTCAATAAAACCAAACCTAGAAAAGATGAGGTATTCAAAAGGAAATATGTGATTTGCATGTTTTGGAATCCAATGACATGAGTAAGGATTTGAACGATCATGTTTCAAAAGGGGAGTTTTTTGAAGAGAGACATATTTGGATAAGGAGATTTGATTTGCATGCAAATTAAAATCCATAAAAAAAAGAGAAGGTTTTAATTTAAGTTTTAAAGAAGGAAGTTTTTTTAAAATGACCTAGAGTATTATCATCAGCCGAAGGGGGAAAGAAAGTTTTGAAATCATTTATTACAAGAAGATTTTCTTTGAAATTCAAATTTTGAAGACATTAGGAGAATTCCATGTTTGCCCTTAATGACTTGCTCTTGTTGGTGAGAATACCTACTTCCTTCAAGCATCCTATCTTAAGGAAGAGTACTCTCACCATGCCTCAAGAGGGATTAGAAAAAGCACCATCCGATGGAATTCTCTCAATTGGCCCATCATCAACTGAGATGAAAACATAAAGAACCAACATGTTGGACACCTATATTTCTATGATAATGCACTCAAGGGATGCCCAAATCTCTAAACTAACCTAACAAAGCCAATAAAGAATGAAAAAAGAACACAAGTAAGCAATGTGATCAATCATGCATAAAATTTGGGCTAAATGGGGCTTAAATGAAATTTTTTCCTATTAATTCGAAGCCATTTTTTAAATTTTTTATTTTTTCCAATGATTTTCCTTTTTTGATATTTTTCTTTATATTTCTGCATTTTCTATACATTTATTTGGATTTTTGACAAAT
This sequence comes from Malania oleifera, assembly GCF_029873635.1. Lineage (NCBI taxonomy): Eukaryota > Viridiplantae > Streptophyta > Magnoliopsida > Santalales > Ximeniaceae > Malania > Malania oleifera. The sequence continues at coordinate 83,420,332 of NC_080425.1, forward strand.
TTACCAAAATGAAGATAATACAATAAAATGAATGAAATACAAGAAAACCGTAAGCCACTGACAACAGCACAATAACAATAATCATTATTATTACTACTACTACTATTATTATAAAATAAATGCCCAAAATGAAAATAGAATTTTCTTGCTTTTTCCTTGATATTCTCTGAATATTAGTTTTTGTTTTTTTTTTTAATTTAAAATAAATTAAAGAGAAAAAAATAAAACAGAAAATACAAAAATAAAAAAAAATAAAAAACCAGTTTGCCAGGACTGGGCTGGCCCAGTTCAATTTCACTGAAAAAATACATGGGGGCACATGGCTCCCCCTTCTATAGCTCATCTTCCCCAACCTACGTGCTAGGGTCTAGAAACCCGAATTGCAGCAACCTGCAACTGCCACCCGCCACAAACTCCGGCCACGTCACTGCCCAAGCGCCATTTCACCTATGTCTGGCGACCTTGGCAGCCTTTTAGCAGCTGAAAAACCCTTGTGAACCCCTTTTGAACTCCCTTCACATAAACCTGGCAAAATGGATAAAAATCCGTTAATTCGACCCGCATCCAACCCGTTTTAACCAACTTATAATCAACCGCTTGCTAAATGAGCCAAATATGGCTTTCCATTTTCACATCCGTCTCCTTAGCGAGTCGGGTCAGGTTTATCTTATGGGTATCCGCCAACCCGCTTAATTATTATTATTTTTTTATAAGAACAACAATATTTTTATTCAAATAACTAAGCCATGAATACTACGTGCTTTACAGAGGATACAAGTAGGGGTATTTAAACACGATTACACGATATAGGTAATAATAAATAAGATATCATAAATCCCATGATTTGAGATACAATCTGCATTGTTGACATATAAGCTCCTTTTGAATCAATAGGCTCTAATTTGTTAGTATATATGATCCTCAGACAATTGACTTTGGATCTTTGACAATCCTTAGTGTTTATTGTGATGATTTGCCTCGGATCTTCATCATTTGAATCTGCAGCGGACAAATGTAATCGTCAACGGTTTGATGAACGATTAGTTTTTAATGCTTATAGTTTTACTTGCATGAATCAAAAGCTGTTAATTAGTATAAACAATTCAATGATTGATATAGTTACTAGAAAAGTTAAAACACAAACTAATCGCATGTTGTCGCATACAACTTAAATTATTATGACGCAAAATAAATTATTAATAAAATTATATTTGAGAATTCGGATTATCCGCCCATCCGCCATGAATTATCCGACCCGAAACCGCCTAATCCGCCACTTAAACGAGTCGAATATGGATTATGATTTCTTCACCAGATAATCCGCCCTATCCGCCACAGATTATCAGACCCGATCCGCTTTGCCAGATCTACCTTCACACATCCTCTTGTTGTAGCAGCATGCATGGTGGGTCTCTCTCTCTCTAACTCTCTCTAGCTCTCCCAAGATTGTACGTATACTACCATATCCCTATTTTTTTGTGTCTTAAACTCTCCCTAGCCTCTATTTATGAAGAATAGGGCTAGGGTTTGCCATTAGACCTCCTATTTCCAAAAATGCCCCTAGAAACAAGGGAGTTTCCTACCTTGTTCTACAGGGTGTTGGGAAACCAAATAAATCCTATTCTAAGCGAAGAATGCTTAGAATAGGTTAAGGATAACCAATTAAACTCACCAAATTGATCTTCAACCCCATAAATCATGGAATTAAAGGCCAAAATTGACATAAAAGAACTCTAGCTCTCTTACAAGCACAAGAGCATGGGTTATTCCAAATTTCTAAGAAAAAAACTAAATTAAAAGAAAATCTGGTCAAAATGGGCATCAAAAAGCTCTTTGGATGAGCTTCCACGAATGCTAGCACAAGATCACTTTGCTAGAACTCATCAACTTTTTTTCCCGATGCATGTAGAGTGGACCTTAAAGGCCTTAGGTAGCTTTTTTCCAAATTCACACTTGGTGTTGTCAAAGTAGACCTTGTGGAATACTTTAGGTCTAAGTTTAGCGAATAGGTGCATTCTTCCCCTTTTTTTTTTTTTTTGATAATAAAAGAAAGTGTGTTAGATTGAGAAAGAGAAGTTGCAATGAAACGGGACAAATATCTGCCCAAAAAATAAAATACAAAATACAAAAAAGAAATAAAAAAAGATAGAACAATAAAAATAAAGATAAAATAATAAAGCAAAAAGAGCAATTAACCAAGAAAAACCTGTTTCAATCCCTTTCCATCGTAATTCATCGAGCACTTAAGAATCTATGATTTGCTAGCCCCTTTGACCCTTCTTCGTTTTGTACTTACCCCAATGAAACGCACTTCCGTTCCTCTAGCTTCACACATTCTTAGAATCCCAATATCTCTTGCGCTTCTCAATCCTTCCTAGAAATCACCTCCATTGGTGTAGGTTAAATTCCATCATTGCACTGCAAGTTATTATCCATTTCATTGTTTTCAAAAATAGAAACCCCCTCTAATCCTTCCAACGCAGCTTGGATGAACATATGATAGGTCCTTGAGATCATCACAAGAACCAAAAACATAACCATATGGTTCTCGAATCCCATCCAACAACAGACCCCCATCACACTCAAACTCACTAAAGTTGTCACAATCATTATTAGAAAAATCTCCCCATTTCTTACCCACCTCTCCTTTGCAAACTCCTTTACTTCCTAAATCCTTCCTCTTATCTAATGCATCTTCTATGATACTCGACTCCCCAGAAAAATCTCTCCTTATACTCTTTAGACTTTGTTAAGATTTGATTAAAAATGAATGACCTAACTTGACGATAGGTCTCTCCCTCTATTTATAATACAAGTTTGAACACATTGTAATGACAATAATACCGTTACTAACTCTCACTTATTAAAATACTAACATACTCAATAATAATAATACTAAAATACATATATAACCTCTAACACTCCCCCTCAAGCTGGAGCATAAGTTTTATAAGCTCCTAGCTTGTTACAAATGAATCTAACATGAGCACCCCCCAAGGATTTAAACAACTCAGCAAGCTGCATGTCCGACTTTACATAAGCGGTTGTAATGAGCTTCTGCACAAGTTTCTTCCGAACAAAGTGGCAATCAACTTCACTGTGCTTCGTCCACTCATGAAAGACTGAGTTGAAGGCAATATGAAAAACAACTTGATTATCACACATCAACTTCATAAGCTGAGAATGCGGAAAACCCAATTCTTCCAACATGTTCTTCATCCAAACAAGTTCACAGGTAGTGTAAGCCATAGCTCTACATTCTGATTCAACACTTGACCTTGCCACCACAATTTGTTTCTTATCCAAGAAAACAAATTACCGCCAACCAAGATACAATACCTGGTGGCATGGTTTTAAATAACGGCCGTTATGTAGCGTAACGGCCGATACGTAACGTAAATCAAGGGCTCCGAAACCGATACGGGCCGATAATGCGGTTCGGAAAAAATTCACAGCCGTAACGGTCCGTAATGGCTGTTACCCCTATGTTACACTCCGTAACAGTCCGTTACGGACCGTTACATGCCGACAACTTACAGAATCTCCTTTCTGCTGTGCAGCATTCCTTTCCCCCTTTCCCAGTCCCAAGCACCCATCTACCATTCAATCTACCTAAATCTAATATTCAAAGAACAAAAAAACTTACTTGTAGTTTTGTTGGCCGAGCCGCCGAAGCTATAAGAAGGCTTCACGCCTTCACTCCTTCGAAGCCTGAGTTGATCTACTCATCTTCGCAGCCTTCGTTTCCTGAATCCTGAACCTAACAAAGTTCTTCAAAGCTTGAGAGTGGCCGAAGGCAGCTTCATCCGCCACCGCCAGTCGTTGCACTCGCCGTCACCAGCCAGCCCTCTACCAGTCGTCGGCGTCGTCGCACTCACCGCCACCAGCCAGCCCTCCACCAGTTGTCGCACGAAGCTTCGAGGCTTCGAGGCTCCTCCATCCTCCGAGTCGCCTCCCCTCTCTTGGTCTCACTCAGAGTCTCAGACTCTCTGGCCTCTGCTCATCTCGCGTATGAGATAAGCTTTATTTCAGTAACACTAACACCCACAACCACATCTTAAACATTTTATTATGTTTTTTTTTTAATTATAATTTATTGTAAGTAATGTTTGTTAAATTGAATTAAAAAAAAAGAGTAATTTAATAGAGTAAAAAGCTTTAAAATTTCAGATTCATTTAATATGCAAATTGGTTCCTAAACAATTTAAGCATGTCATATTCTGTTTTGATTAACATACTTTTATTCATTCTTTACGTATTCTTTCTTTCCTTTTGGTTTCATTGCATATAAAATATATATTATTTTAAAATAAATGACCATGACATGGCATTCGAAAAATATGGAGTGGACAATTTCTCATGTTCTATTTCTATGCTATTTTATATTTGTGAGTAAAACAACATTTTGCATAATTATTTCCCCTAACAGCATTTTTTTTTCTTGTAAATTATTATATTCATATACAATATCAATTTCATTTATATGGTATTGCATTAACATTTTTTGAAAGCTGACACCGTTAGTAATAGACTAATAGTATTATGGTTACAGACTTCCAAGATACAACATTAGTACAAAAAATACTCTTTTCTAGTCTTATGCCTTGCCCATAGATGCAGCTTTTGTTTTTTTTTTCTTTTCAAAGATCAGAAATCTCCCACATCTTAAACTTTTTATTATGTTTTTTTTTTAATTATAATTTGTTGTAAATTAAGTTTGTTAAATTGAATTAAAAAAAGAGTAATTTAATAGAGTAAAAAATTAGAAAACAGTAATAATTATGTAAAATAAAATTTTCTTAATTTATAAATATTTTAATTGTCTTATATTTTTTGAAAGGTAATTAGGAAAATTTAGTTTCATCACATATTTCCTATTTATAAATATTTTTTAAGTTTTAAAACATCATTTTGACCTTAAATTTAAAATTAGGCAAAATAAATCGTTACATGATCTATTTTTTGTTTTTAGTTATCAAATAAAGTAAAAATTGATAACTTAATAAAAAACATTTTAACCTAATAGTTAATATATTAATAATTCAGATTTTTGCTAATTACTAGTTTACTACTGGAATTTGTAGAAAAATTTTATTTTAATCCATAAACTGAGAAAATGCTTAAAAAATTAAATAGTCAATTTGTATTATATGGATCTCTATTAGTGATGTTGTGATGTATATAAAAGTAGAGCAAGTTTTTTCCACCTTTAAATTACAATGTTAATTTCTTATAGTTATAAATAAAATAAAATCAAGTTAAAAAAATAATGAAAATACCATTTAAAGATAAAGGAATATATTTTTTTGTAATAAAATATCTAATTTTTTATAATTTTGCTTATTTAAATATCAAAATAAATTAAACATTACTTATTATTTTTAATCAAATATCATATTTTATTTTTACGTAATAAGTATTTAAAATTAGAAGGACTATTTAGTACTTATTATTTAATATTTACTAAATTACTAATTATAATATTATTCCTGTCATTTTTAGAAAGGTTGTAACTTTGTATTTTCTCTATGTTTTGTGTAGAGATCATCAAATTAAATCTATCAATATGTCACGTGATAGAGGAAATGAGAACTTACCTAGTGAGGATATTGGATGGCATTTTGGTACTGCGGTGGACAGTAATAGACATGTTATTATGTGTAAGTTATGTGGGAAGATAATTAAAGGGGGCATTACACGCTTGAAACAACACTTGGCACATAAAAAAGGTCAAGTAGCTGGATGCTCAAATGTGACCACACAAGTCAGAGAACAAATGATGAAACATCTACAACAGTATCCTGAGAAGAAAAGAGATAAACAAAAAAGGCAAGAAGAAGCAGAAGCCCAAATTAGAGGAGATTTTAAGAATTTGAGCGATGAAGAAGACTTGGAAGAAGAAAGTATGAGATTTGCTCGACAAGAAAGCATACGATCACAGCAACAATGGGAAGAGAGACAAAGATTTCGAGCAAGAACATCTAGAGGGGGTAATATTTATGAAGAGGGAGGTGGCTCTGGCAGTGGTGCTACCAGTGGTTTCAATAGAGCAAGAGCTCGATCTTATTGTGGTCGAGAAGTTGGAGGTAGTGGACGATAATAGATCAATCCTGATGCCCCTGAAGCTAGACTAAAGGCAATGGATCCTATTTTAGAAAGAAGTAAGCGTGCGAAACAACCAAAAATCAACACAAAGTTACTGAAAGGTTTAAGAAGTAAATTAGGAAAAGCAGTTGGAAAATTCCTAATTTATAATCGGATTCCAGCGAATGTAGCTGACTCTCCATTTATGCAGCCTATGCTTGATATTGTTGCAGATGTTGGAAAGGGGGTGAAGGGTCCATCACCCTATGAGATATCTGAAATTTATTTGGAACAAGAATATCAAGAAATGAAAAATTATATAATTTCTTTTGCTGGAATTTGGAAGAAGAGAGGTGTAACCCTTATGTGTGATGGTTGGTCAAGACCAACTAGAAAATACATTATAAACTTTTTAGTTTATTGCTATAGAGGCACCGTGTTTCATAAATCAGTTGATGCCTCTGATGTACCAAGCAGAACAGCTGAATATTATTTTAGGTAATTTTCTAATTTTAATTGTATATGCAAATAGTATTATGAACATGCATATTTTTAATTAAATAGTAGTAATTATTGAATCTATAATTTCTTTTCAGATTAATGGACGAGGTGGTTGAAGAAATTGGAGAGGAAAATGTTGTCCAAGTAGTGATTGATAATGAAGCTGCAATGAAGGCAGGAGGAAAATTATTAATGCAGAAGAGGTCCAATCTCTATTGGACAGCATGTGCAACTCATTGCATAGACCTTATTCTTGAAGATATTGGTAAGAAAAGTAACGTGAAGAAGGTCTTAGAAGATGCAAGAACAATAACTTCGTTTATTTACAACCACACATGGACAGTGAATTTTATGAAGAAATTCACAAATAATAGAGAGTTACTTCGCCCTGCCATCACTCGATTTGCCACAAATTTCATTGCTTTGGAGACTATTGTCAGGCATAAACAAGCACTAAGGTAACTGTTTACATCTGATGCTTGGAAAAACTCAAGGTTTGGGATGGCAAAATCAGGTCCAGCATATGATTCAAAGAAAATTATCTTAGGCAAAGAGTTTTGGCAAAAGGCCTCTGATATAATTAAAGTGCAAAAACCCTTAGTAAAAGTTCTTAAATTGGTTGATGGTGATGAAAAACCAACCATGGGCTTCATATACGAGGCAATTGATAGGGCGAAGTTGGCCATTCAAAAAGATTGCCGGTTTTACAAAGACTATTGGAAAATTATTGACAACCAGTGGAGTTTTCAGTTGCACCAAGATTTGCACGCTGCTGGTAAGTGTAAATCAAATACAATTTCTTATTATTTTAACTTTTAAATTATGCATAGTTGCATTAGAAAACTATTGATTAATATGTTTCTAAATTTAATTGTAGGGTATTATTTAAACCCACAATTTCTTTATGGTGCCCCACCCTTTCTTGAAGTTGCTAGAGAAGTCATGGATGGAGTTAAAAAAGTAATAACCAAGTTGGTACCCGATATAGATACTCAAATTCGGGCTATTAATCAAGTAAGTATTGGTTCCATTAAATTGAATAATGAATTGTTCTAGTATTCTGTAATACTTTCAAAAATAATTATTAATACATCTAATTAATTAATTATATTTCACAATCATCCTTTTTTAGTTGTTGCTATATCGAGATAGGCAGGAGACTTTTGGAACCCCGTTGGCTCAAAGGGCAGTGAAACAAACAAATCCTGGTAAATATGGCTATATAACTAAATAATGGAAAATGACTCTATTTTCTCTCTTTATGTTCAAATTTGACTTTTGAAATATACACTATACTAACATAAAACTCTTTTTAATTATTCATGCAGCTGAATGGTGGATTCATTATGGCTTGTGTGCTCCTGAGCTCCAAAGAATAGCAATCAGAGTTCTTAGCCAGACCACATCAGCTTCGAACTGTAAGCGTAATTGGAGCACCTTTAGCCTCATCCATACGAAAACAAGAAATAGATTAAAGTACATGAGACTACAAAAACTTGTTTTTGTACATTACAACATGAGGTTAAAGTTAAGACGTACAATGAGAAGAAGCCAACGAAAAATTGAAGAGGGTTTCAATCTTATCAATTTGGACTACATTTTCGAAGAAGATGATCCTTTAAGTCAATGGTTAGAAGAGAGAGAGACACCACTACTTGACGGTCAGGACAATTCAAATTGGTTAAATGAAGAAGCTGGTGGTACTACAGAAGGAGGTGATCAACCACCAATAAATGCGCATGATGATTCAAGTTCAAGCCCTGAACGTACACAAAGTGATAACAATCTTGGTTTGAGCCCACCAAGTGATGATGATGGTAATAGTGGTGCTGGAACTGGGGTTGGGGGAGGTGGCAGTGGTGGTGGTGGAGGCGGCGGTGTAGAATATAATTATGGATATGACATAGGGACATCATTTGCAAGGAATCTACATCCTTCTGATCCTTATGGACTACATGACATACCTGAAAATTATGACTTGGGTATTCTTCTAGGGAACCAATCTTCACAACCCAGGAGAAGGAGTGCTCGTGGTGACCCTAGTGATTCTACTGAAGATTCATATGGTATGGTTCGTAGTTTTGGCGACTTTGGTTTAGATGGTTCATCATCACAATCATATGGATCTCATCCAGCATATCCACATTATGCATCTCGTGACTCACATTTTTATCCTAGTGGATCAGGAATCTCAGGATCTAGTGAGTCTTCTTCTACACACTACCCAGAGCCAGCCCCCGCCCCAACTTATGAACATTATTCAGGAGGATTTTCATCACCAGTACATTTTCAAGAGCAACAACGAAATGACACAAACTTGGGTTTATTCAACTATGTATTTCCACAAGGATGGGGAGATAATTTCCCATCCCAATCTCAAGATACAGATGCAAATTGTGAAGACCCTCCACGTCATTCTTTTTGGTGGTGACATGTATTATGTTATAAATTTGTAATATTGTATAAATGTATTTTCAACTATTTATTGATATTTGATATTAATCACTTTTTGAATTCATGTATGTGTAATGTGTATATTGAGTAATGAATCTATTGATTCATTTTTAGTAACTTTATGACTTTAATTAATTGATTCTTACATTTCTACATCTTTTTACTCATTAAAGTAATGTAAACTATAAAAAAATATGCTTTTTTTTTTGTAAACAGCGCACTAAAATTAATATAAAAATCATAATGCCTATTAAAAAGCATTTGTAGGTTGAATGAAAGTCTTTAAAATTCATTAAAAATCATGTATTAATGGATTTCATGCTTATTTTTCAATTTTGGCAGGGTTGTGCATGCGTGAAAAAAATTCACGACCGTTACGCCCGCTTCCCGTTACATAACACCTGCGTCTCCCGCGACCCGAGACACCCGTGACCGTTTCGCAACGTTACCCGCAACCGCGATTTCGAACCATGCCTGGTGGTGGATCTCCGATCAGAAGGCGATCCAACCTAATCTGCATCTATATATCCATGGATATAAGTGTGACCCTGATCACGATATAAAAGACCTCTCCTAGGTGCGCCTTTGAGATATCTCAAGATGTGAATTCCTACGTCCCAATGACTTGTCCTCAGACAATTTAGAAACTGACTCACAACACTTGTTGCAAAAGATATATCCAACCGAGTAACTGTGAGATAATTCAACTTTCCAACAAATCTTTGGTATTGTTCAGGATTAGGTAGCAAATCACCTATATCCAGCATTAACTTGCTGTTAGGATCCATGGGTGTATCTCAACCAGTTTAGATCCCAACAAGCCAGTTTCATTTAACAAATCAAGAACATACTTCCTTTATGAAACAACAGTTCCAATACGAGATCTCGATACTTCTATACCCAAGAAATATTTCAACGGTCCCAAATCTTTGGTCTGAAACTTAGTCTATAGAAAAAGTTTGAGACTCTGACTACCTTTATCATCATCACCAGTAATAATAATATCATCCACATAAACAACAAGAAGGATCCTACCCAATGAAGTATGAAGATAAAACACGAAATGATCCACAACACACCGTCGAAGACCAAACTCAAGTACTGTAGCACTGAAACAACAAAACCATGCTCTAGGAGACAATTTTAAAGCATATAAAGCCTTCCTGAGCTGACACACTAAGCCTGACTCCCCTCGAGCAACAAACCCAAGTGGTTGCTCCATATAAACCTCCTCCTCAAGGTCACCGTGCAAGAAGGCATTTTTTACATCTAATTGATGCAAAGGCTAGTGACAAGTAGTAGCCGAGGAGATGAATAGATGTGCTGAGGTAAGTTTGGCAACCGGAGAAGAAGTATCAAAATAATCTAGACCATACACCTGAGTGTATCCATTAGCAACAAGTCGAGCCTTTAGACAAGCCACAAAACCATCAGGGTTGACTTTGACAGTGTAAACCTATCGACAACCAACCACAGACGGGAGGAAGAGGTACCAAGTCCTAAGTACCATTGTCATGTAAAGCATTCATCTCGTCAACCAAATCATCTCTCCACCCTAAATGGGCTAAGGCTTCTGAGACAAATTTAGGAAGGGTAATAGATGACAGAGCATTGACAAAACAATATTAGGAGGGTGATAAGGAGTCATAAGGATGTGCGTTTACCTTTATGAATAGCAATAGGAGGATCAACATCATAGGCAGTATAATCATCAGACAAGGAAACCAAAGACGTGGTAATAGCAGCTAAAGGGGACTCTCTTCCTTGGAGCCGCCGTCGTGAATACACCTGCAAATTAGGATGATCAAGGCGATGAGAAGGACTTGAACTACATGGAGACTCAAATGGTTGGTTGGGCAAGGATAGCAACGTAGAATCTGGAAAATTAGGCAAAGGAAGAGACTCATAGCTCAAAAGCGCTCAGTGACTAGGTGTAATAAGGTGTAAACTCAAAGAAGGTAAGATCGGCAAAAACAAAGAAGTGATGCAGCACAAGACTATAACAACAATATCCATTTTAAGTATACAAGTAGCCCAAAAAGACACATTTTATAGCATGAGGATCCAACTTATCCACCCCAGGAGTTAGTTGATGAACAAAGGGCACACACCCAAATATACGAGGAGCAAGAGAAAATAAAGGTGAATTCGAAAAGAGAATGGAGTAGGGAATTTTACAACTAAGAACAAAGGATGGCATTTTGTTGATCAAATAACAAGCAGTAAGTACAACATCACTCCAAAACACTTTAGGTACATGCATTTGATAAAGTATAGTGTGAGTGATTTCAAGGAGATGTTTATTTTTCCGCTCTGCAACCCCATTTTGTTGAAGAGTGTGTGCACAAGATGATTGATGAATAATACTAAACTGAGTCATATAAGTAATGAATTGTGCACTGAAAAACCCTTTTTGGCATCATTATCCAAATTGAGTCTTTATTTCAAAACAAAAGGCACAAAATACATGAAATAACTCAAAACGATCTTTTATTAAATATAACCAAGTCATTCTTGAATAATCATCCACAAAGGTTACAAAGTACCGAAAATCCAACTTGGACACAACCCTACTAGGACCCCATACATCTACATGAACTAACATAAAATGCTTGCAACCCGTTATTGACCGAAGAAGTGTAAGAAACACGATGGTGCTTTCCTAACTAACAAGACTCACAATCAAGACTAGACATAGAACTCAAACTAAAAACAAGACATTTTAACTTTTCCAATGAAGGATGACGCAAGTGAAAGCGAATTTAGAAAGGTGCGGCACTCAAAGTGATAGAGTCCACCAGCTTCACGCCCTCTGCCAATGATCTTCCTCGTCTTCAAATCCTCAATAACCACAGAATCAGGGGAGAATGTCACTGAACAATTCATAGATTTAGTAATTTTGCTAATAGACATATAATTTAAAGGAAATTTGGGAATATATAAAATCGAAGGAAGAGAAATAGAAGAAGTGGGGTTTACAGTCCCAATTCCCTTGACTACAAGAGTTTCAAGGTAAATTTGCAAGATATTGAAGAGTGAAGAAAAAGCTAGGTGTACCTGTTATATTATCAATGGCAACAGAGTCTATGACACAAGGACTAGGACAAGAAGTATTGGATGACAGGCATAGTGTGTGCATACCAAATTGGGCAAGAGATGCAATGGGAAGAGAATCTTGTTGTGATGCTTGATACTGCTGGAACTTGGAATACTCTTCCTCTGATATAGAGATAGTATGTTGCCCCCCACTCGACCCCAAAGGTGAGGAGTCGGTGGTGGCTGCATTGGCTGCCCCAAAGGTGTGAAGTCAGTGGTGGCTACATTGGCAACATGTGAAGGTCTGCCGTGACTGCCTCAAACTCAGGTCTCAAGCCTGCTAAAACACGAAGAACTGTCATCTACACTCTCTGCTTCTGCATCTCACTAACTTCAGTAGTTATAGGCCGCACCACATTAAGCTCCTCATGAATATGCATCTCTCCAAAATAATCTACAATGTTCCTATTTCCTTGTTGTAACTGAAAGTACTCCTAGGATAAATCATACATACGTGTAATGTTACTAAAGTAAAGAAGTTTGACATAATCCCAAATCTCCTCACATGTATCTAGATGCATACACATACGTGCAATCTGTGGCTCCATCGAATTCCATAAAAGGGAAACAATCAAGGCATCTTCGTAAACCCACATGTCTTTTCTCTTCTCATAAGAAGACTCATATTGGAGCAAGTGGTCAGATTTCCCTAATCTTGCTAAATAAATCCGAACAACTTTAGACCATTGAACATAGTTCTTTCCATCCAACTTTTGGGTCGTTATTTGCGGCAGCGATGTAGGAAACAAATTTTTCAAATTCATAGATTCCATCCCAACACTCACAAATTAGAAATCACACCAAAAAAACAAGAAGAACAATCAAAACTAATTGGGACAATCACAAACTATATGAAGCACCAACCAAATGACGAACACGGTGAACAAATCACCGATGGATATAGCACCGACACAGCACTCAAAAACAGCAACCACACCAAAAACAAGAAGAACAATCCATAATTAGAACAATCACAAACCATGTGAAGCACTGACGCAACCACAGACAACGTGAATAACTCACCGATCGATATAGCCTTGCCACAGCCTCACAACTGAACATACAAAGCTGTCACAGCTCCAAAAAACTCACAAGGAAGCCTTCAAAAACCCTGACCAAAAATTAACAGAATACCGCAAGTGCATGGTTGAAAAAGGTTGATTTTTTTAGCAAAAAGCTGCCCTAACAGCTTGATAATATAGTCTAACAAAGGAATCGGAGCATGGCAGAAGAAAATAGAGAAAAAAAAATCCAGAACTGCTCTTACGCGCCGGTGCGTGGGGTCGGCCCAGCCAGCATTTGGCTGGCGCATGGGGGGCCCTCCAGTGATGGGGTTTTGTGAGGTAGGTCATTGGGGGGAGGTCTGATTATGGGTATATGGTTGATTTTATGATTTAGTATGGGATGGACGTGGATTAGGGAAAAGCAGCTACGGGAATGGTGTTTTCTTGCAAAGTGCCACAAAATTTCTTTTGCTTTCCAAATACCAATTTAGTCCAAAACAACAATAATTAAAGTCAAAAGGGTCAGGGTCACTAAAAGAATAATAGAAATCCTATGTTTCAGCATATCATTTTTGGACAAGAAGTAAAGTGTCAACATCTGCCACTTGCTTCCATGACTTAGAAGTGGTGGTCTACCATCAGTTGCCAAAAAAGCTTTAGAAGTAACTGTAATTTTTTAAATCTTAATTTTTATGAAAGGAAAGATTCCAATGGTATTATCCAAAATCAAATTTTCATTTTTCTACAAAAATGGAAAGTGGGAACTCTAGAAACCTTCTTTTCATGGCCTCTCGCAGGTATAGGTCATAATCACACGAGGCACACATAACTGTCACTAGCTCTATTCATACAAGAATCACCATTATTGAAATAACCTTACATAAGTTGGTAACCCATTAAATTCATAATTATACCATGAAATTCAACGAGCAACAAGCTATAACTTGTTGCATTATTATCCAGAACAATTCATTTCAATTTTAGATTCTAACAAACATCTAATATGTATGTATGTATGTATGAAGTTATGAACACCTCAATATGCTAATCATAAGAATAATCAAGTTTATTGTGCTTAAGCTAGCACATTTAAACCACACAACTTACTAAAGTAGGGCAGGCATCATCCTAAAAATAAAATTCAATGTTAAAGCCACACTTAAAACACTATAGCACCCTTACTCTAAATAAGATTTGGAAACGAAATTATGAAAGACAAGAAATTCATTTTAGGACATGCATTCCATAGAGATCCAAATAACCTATAGGTATGAGAAACAACTAACCTGTTTTTGATACAAATTATGGGCCACTTAGCTTGTATACTTAAATATTATGGACTAATCAAAAGTTTCTACTACAAGCTTTCTGGGCAGCAGAATTTAAACATGCAAACGATGTTTTGATTTTCTCCTCGTTATAGTCACACAACTAAAGTTAATCAGCTCTTTAGCTTAAGCATGATAAAACATTTTATGTCTTGAAGCCTGGATATAATAGCTTAAAGCAAGTAAATCAAACAAACTAACCCAAATTTAGGAAACCAGCGAAGAGCACTGTGGTAGAAAAACCTGCACCACAGAAATTGAAGATGAAAGTTTTACCTATTAGACAGTCAGCAGTTATTGGTTGGAAAACTAACAGAATTATTTGTTGGAAAGCAATTTATTTTTCCTATTAGAATTACGCACAAGGAAAAGGCATATATTGTCACATACGCCAGATACTTTTCCACTGCATGATTTTTGGATGAGATGTCTATGCATCAATTAGGATTTGTTCTAATACACACAGGCACATACGTGCGTGTAAGTTTGTACACAAACGTATGTGTGTGTGTGTAAATATATTTAAGCTGATTAGATCATCAAAGTCATCCTTATGCTCAGATTACAAACCTAGTTTGGTAGCAATCATTGTCAGATGATTCCTCGCTAGTTTGCCATCGAGTTTATTTTTATCTGATTTGCATGCAAAACTTTAGACCATTGGTTCATGATCATTTGACCATTGAACTGAACATTAGTCACCAGGGGGCCTAAAAATATATCACTAAAATCTCAGCAAGCCCATATCAGAGAACTCAAATGTTAGTCTTCCTGATAATTAAGTCTGCTGTTCTTCATCCTCAAAGCACCATCTTGATGACAAGAATTAACAACAGTGCAGCAATAGGAGCAATATTTTATGTATGACAAAAATGGTTCAATCTGCAAATAAGAGACCTAACTGGGGTTTGACCACTTAAGAAATCTGTAAATCAATTCAAGCAATCTTCAACCCGTTTAATTTTGTATTTTTCAAAATTTTCTGATTTTGATTCCTTGACTCCATTTACAGCATCCGTGAGCAAAACAAGGTCAAAAGCCCACACAGCTAGACTTGTATCTTCAAGAAATTTTCCAAAATATATAGAAGATGAGTACCTTAGTTAGAGAAAAAGTGAAAAGTGAGGGTAGCATTTATCATATGAAAACATAAATGAGGGTGCTTATAGATTCCACTCACTTGCCAGCATCTATAAGAATGTTACATCTTTCAGAGGAACTAAAATAACGAACAAGGATACTTGTGTTAAGCCTCCTATTCTTATTGTTTGGTTCTGCAGCTTTTAAGCAGACCTATAAAAGAGAAACATTTTTATTTCTATAAACAAATGATTCTACTTCTATAAGGAACTTTAAACTGTCACATCTATCTTTACTGATATAATATAGTTGGATAAGCATTGAGAGGTCTTTGGCCTTACCGAACACGTCTTTAAGGGACTGGTTAGGCAGCTTACACGTGGAATCCCTTCACTAGTTCCCGTCCCCAAAAATATGATTTCAGATTGCTCTGTAGGTAACTCTGACCCAGAGTGCACACTTGCAGAATCTGTAAAGTAATGATACCACACATCTCACGCAAATAGCTACAAACAGCTGAACCTTGTGTTAATAAATTCTGTTAGTAAAATGACCAACATTTTTTAAGAACAGCTGCATTTACTGAACATTTTTCGTGGTTACAGAGAATAAATCAAAAGCATCAGATCCTTGCCATGATCAAACATAATATAACTACAAAGTAAACCCCCAAAAAAAAATCAAGCTGGTGGTCTATGATGCATGAAATTTTGTTGTGCATAAAATAAAAAAAGTTAAAATAAAAATTCAAAAGAAAAAAAATTTTTTTTTTAAAGGGTCATCCAAATTAGAGAGGAAAAAATATGGTTATTTGATTACTCAGAATAACATCTAGTAGTAATCCACTGATTGCAAAGGGTAATTGAAAAAGAGGAAAGGGGTTTGGGGATTGAACCTCACATTTCACTTGGATTTGAAAGTACCATGTGCTGGACAAAATTGTAAAACTTTAAGGGGGCATTTATTTGTGCTTAATAGCCTCTAAATAGAGACTAGGCTCTTAATGGCCTAATATCAAATGAACAAGTGCTGTTTGTTTAACCTGTGTTAAAAGTGCTATGACTGAACAAGCATTTGGCCCCTCACTGATTCTGTCAGCACCAAACCTTTACCCCTTTTTGACATATCTGCCCAAAAAAAGCACAAATTACAGCTCACTCTTCTCCTATCTTTCATCTCCATGCAAGACAGCCCTACGCGCAGCCTCCTCTCGACACAACAGCTTTGAGAAGCTCAATCAGGAGGTCTTGTGGCTTGCACAAAGGCCATCACGAAGTTCGCAAGTTCTCGATCCATCAATGATTGTATATGAAGATGTTTACAAGACTTTACAGGAATGAGGGATTGCAGTACGGCACATGCTCTTAAAATGTGGAACATTAGGGGTATACTTCTATAGATATATTGGCGAAAATTGTGTAATGGCAATCCTGTATTCTGTAGAGTATATTGAAATGTTTCTAAATCTAGAAGAGATTTTCTTCTGTGAAATTGATTCATTATAATTGGAAATAGAATGACAATTGTGATAGTTCCACACTTTAACTAATAAAAATATATATATTATTGGAAAATATTGAATTAAAACTTTGGATCGTTAGACTTGGCGTTCCAGAATGAAAATTTACCACACTTTGGAATGTTTGTACAGACTCGTGGTTCGCAAGGGTGTTAGCATTTTCTGGTAACTATGATCTAAGCATAATATTTCATCAATAAATCACTGCTTTGAGGGCTTCCTCCTCTTTTTGATTTTTTCTCTTTGGTTATCTGGATGTGAATTTGCATAAGTTGGAGCTGCATATTTGCTTTGGATGTCAGATACATCTTTTTACTCTCTAAAAATGTGACTACTTGCATTTCTTTGTGGATCTGCATATCTTTTCTTCTTTTTTGAATTCTCCTCTCTTCTTGTGTTTCTTGGGACAAGTAATGATGGGTGTGAAAGGGGGTTTTGAGTTTGCTGAGCATATTAAACAATATTTTTTAAAACATTTGTATTAAATAAATTTGCTTTGAAATACTATTTTTATGTTTTTATATTGAGATACATAATGTTTGCCATATAAAAAACTAGTTTCAAGAGGGTTAAAACAGGAAATACGCACACACGCACGCACACACACACATATTTATATAAATTACCTATCAAACAACTGAAATAATTCAGTATTCAGATTCAAAGATTAGTTCTGCCCAGAACATGTTTCACAGTTTAGAAGTGCATTCAGGATTCAGCACTCATGCCTAATTTTATCAAATGCCCCCTTAGTTTCATGTAGCTCAACATTTCAAAAGTTCAGCATTATTTTAAAGTTCTCCAGAAGTAAATAAACGAACAGCTTAAATACATGAAAGGTTCTAGATTTTCTTTCATCAAATTTCACTACCCAACGGAGCATAGGGGTAGTCAGTGTTAAGAAATTATTTATATTAATGTCAATGATTCTGTTCCACAACTTATTGGCGCAGTCTAACACAAACAACGTTAATTATTACATAAGAATAGAATGGAATGGAGTGGAATCAATCGAATTTACCACTTGATTTTTGCATATTCTCCGTACCATTGTTCCATTCCCAATCCTTTCCATTCCACAAACACAAATACAGTGATCAAAAGTCAACAAGAAGAAATTTGACCGTTCAATAAAAATTATAAACGATTCCAGCGACTGTCCAGCACAAAAATTCCTACGCCTTTAATATGAGATTTTTAACAAATTAAAGTCGACGGCATTTTTTCCTACTCGGGTGAGATTGACTGAGGCATGAACATCTATCCAACCCAGAAAGCAAGAGCACCCATCTAGTAGACACTGTGCGAAGGATGATTGAGCGAAAAGAATTAAAAAGAAATGCAAGCCATAAAAGAGAGGATGTGCGAGTGACAGAACTTACTGGATTGGATGCAAACTGGGGAAATACTTTTGAATGGAGAAAACCCATATCTGGAAACTGAGAATGCCGAGCTGCAGCGAGAGATCGAACGTCTGTGCCAGGCAGAAAATAACAGAGAAGAAGGAGCAGGACGAACCACGCCCAGAAGCAGAACCATTGGACCCTCCTCCTCCTATGGAAGGTGTGGGAAACGTTCAGAGCAGAATGGCGTCTTCCAGTTCGACTGTTCGTCGCCCTCTCCTCTCTCTGTCTCTCCCCCTCTTAGGCGTGGACAAAGATTTCCGGTGCTAAGTTGAGGGTACAAATTACAAAATACAAATATACTTGTTGAACAAATAAATAAATAAAATGAAAATAGTGCATTTATTATATTTATTGAATAAATAAATAAGCTAAAAAAATGCATTCATTTCTCCCATTAGAAATGGATAATTTTATTAAAAAAAATAAACATTTTGACCGTTAGACAATAGTGAAAAATTAAATTATATTCTTATTAAAATAACAAATTTACCCTTCTGCTCAATTTTGGTAAGATAAATTAAGAAAATAATATTATTTCACTTAGAAAAATGAATCATTTAATTATAGTATATTTTAAAAATTAAACTTATAAATGAATTGAACATCTAATAATTAAGTTGGGGCAATTATTTAATATAAACATGACAACATATTAAATTATTATTTAAAAAACTAAAAATTAAAATTAATTAATAAATAATAATTTAGAAAAAAATATTTAAATAATTATATTGTTGACTTGTGTCTCACTTTTTAAGTCTTATTAAATATCATATTTATAACATAGCAATTAGAATAAGACTAAGAAAAGTCTGTGAATTGTCTCAAACAATGGTGAACCGGTTAATATAAATTTAAGGTTTTTTTATTTATTTAGCATTCATATTTTACAAACAAAAAAACTAACATACAATTTTATAATTTAATTCATAGAGAATAAATTTTAAAATTTTAGTTTATCTTTTTTAACACTATATTTAATAAGTTACTTGAATTTAAAAATATTGAATTATGTTTTATTTATTTTATGATGTGTTTAACGGTTAAATATTTATGAAAATCATATCTGACAAATATTTTGTAGGATTATAATTATTAGGTATTTTTATGACTTATTAGTCTCACATTTTTTTTGAAAATTTTGGAATAATAATAGAATTTTTTTTGTTATACTGGTGTCAATTGGTTGATCCAAAATGATTTGACTAAATAGACCGATTAATTAGAAAATCAATCAAGTCTTTGAATCACTTACTTAGTCTTGACAATATTATATTGACCATTTTTTTAATTTAATTTATTAAATAGGTATCATTTTAAAGTATCATTTTATTATGACTAATTTTTTTTTCACATATACTTAATGGTTGACTAGCGGTCAACTAATGAAAGGTATATTTTGTCGACAAAATTAAATTTCAGGGGATTCTTTAGTAGTTTTTTAAAACCCAGGGGGTGGAGTGTCATTTTTAGAAAACTTATAGAGTATTGTTGGATTTTTCGTTTCCCTTTAACTTGATGCGGAAGTATCAAATAGTCATTTTATTCAAACCTTACATTTAATGTCAAAATAAATTATTTGCCAGGAGAAAAAGTAGTAATCTTTTCTTTCTTTAATTATTATATATATTTTTTAAGTAATTGACTAAATGTCAAACTCTTGAATTAATCTAATTTTGTCAAGGTGAAGTCTTCAATTAAGTTAGTGCACAAAGACCAAAAATGTCTTATGGGACATTAAGTGGTTCAAAATTTGGAATTCCGCATATCAAATTTTAATCTTACACGAATAAGAAGGGGTATGAGATAGGAGATGAACTATCTCGCACCGTGTAACTCAAACCCAGTATAGGCTTTTAGTGAACTGAAAAAAAAAAAAAAAAAAGAGCCTTAAAAAATATTATTTATATTTTTAATGCATAAACCTAACCTTTTAAAAATTATCACATGTTAGGACTTGTTTAGCTATGAAAAATAGTTTTCATTTTTTGCTTTTAATTTTTCAAAAAATTATAAATAAATTAGCTATTTATTTAATTTCCAACATTTGTATAAAATAAATGAGCAATAATAAAAGTTTTGGGCACCATTTGCCCGTGGAAATAGTTTTAATTTTCATTTCTAATATTTTAGATAATTATGAAGGTGCACCTTGTTATCCAATTTTCTAAATTTATATAGAAATTTTGGAAAGTGTATTTTTATTATTTTCTAAATTTCTAACTCATTTTTTGTATATGAGAGTTTGAATTCGAATCTTATACTTTAATTTATGTGGTTTTTTGTGTTGGGTTTCTTTCAGACCATAAAAATCCCAATTCAAATCCCAAAACTCATGATTCCAAAATATCCTGTATACTTTTTTTTTTTTTTTTGAAAAATAGGAAAATAAATAAACTCTTTAACTTGCATTTTTTAATATGACTATTGAAAAACTAAAAAATAACTTGTAATTTTTATAATTATTTGAAAAACTAACAATAAAAGTAAAAAAAAAAAATTCTATTATAGAGGTCCTTGGTTTTTTTGAAAATTGTTCTATTTTTTTTTTTTTTTTGGATTACGCACTGAGTGTCCACATGTCCGCTTTACGGTCCACATGACTAATCCCGCACCCCTTGAAGCCAACCCCACAACTCCAAAGGAAGGTAAATTTCAAGAATCCAGTGGCGGCAACAAACCAAGGAGGGTTTGATTGTTGTTCTATTATATCATTATTATGTTGTGTGTTTGTCACGTATTAGTGTAGCTTGTTAAGTTACTTTTTAAATCCTTTAACATTTTTTTAAACTCCCTTTTTGTACGCTTTCTTTGGATTTGATCATGTATGTCCTCAAGGGAAGTCTACCCCTTCAAAAGTTTCTAACCCTTCAATTTTTCTCATAATTTTACTTGTTACCTTAAGGGGGCAACAACGAATTTCAAGCTATTTGTAAAACCAAATTAAGGTACTTGTAATTTTAACTCAAGCTATCTCTAAGTTTATTTTTTCCTCAGTTATAATTGCATATTAGTGACTTCATAGACCTAATTGAGACCTAACAAATATGTTACATGAAGTTGTATACTTGGTTAAAAATAAGGAGCTTTGGTTTATGAAATTAATATTCGAGTAAAGTTTCAAACTATTAGAATCTTAAATTCCTATAATCCAATTACCATCTATGGTTAACTAAATGAGAATAGGAGTAGTGAAGGATAACCTTGGAAGCATTGTACTTCCAACAATATATATAGCCCCATTTGGCAATCAAAATCATTTTTTCTTCTAGTCAAATAGCCTAACCACTACAAACTAAGTCTTGCCAAAAGGTTGAAGCCATATATTTAGAGAATTAGATGGTAAGAGCTCTGTTTCTAAATTAAACCAAAGGCTAGAGCACTCTCTTGTTCATCCTTTTGTTACAAATACGAGTACCTGCATTTTGTGAATCAAATGTCCCTAATTGTAGTCTAATTCAACCTAGTTATAAGTGAATTTTTTTTTTTTAATTATAATAATTGCATATCCTTTGCTCTTTGACCTATTTGGGATTTACCCATCCCTTCAAGTCAAGCAAAAGTCATTTAAGTATTCTTGTCTTCATATGTAGTTGAATTGGGTTTTTATTATTTGTCTATTAAATTTTACATTCACTTTAAGACTCACCTAAATTAGCTTTACAACTAATGTTAGAACTGTTAGAACTGGAAGAGTCCAAAAGTGTGCTTGATATACATGGGTGAGCACCAACTTGACCCAGAAGCTTAAGTTCATTGGGTCTTAGACTACACCATGTATATATAAGCATCCATCAAACACTCACTTTTTTCCAATGTGAGACAAACTTCACAAGTGAAATTCTCAACAAGAACACTTTTAAGTGTGTGTAGCCCCCTCCAATTGGAACTTTGCATGTCAACTAATTCAATTTGTCGTTAACTTAACATACATATATCATAGCGAAAATCCTGTGCTATGCACGAGGTATATTTGGAAAACAGGTCAAATATAAAATTATCAAATTATAGGCCCATAAAAAAATTATAAAATTTTAATTTTATGTATTAAATTATAAAATTTAATCATATGATTGGATATAGACGTCAAAATTTTGGTCATATTTTTATATATTTTAAACATATTCCTTAAATCCATCTTTGGTAAATACCTTAAGGTCCCATTTGAAACCTGAACACATCATAAATATAAAAAAAAAATTCAATTTTTCATATTTAGATATAAAAATGAAGGAGAGTGAAAAAGAAAATAAAAATATATATATACCAAATTAATGAACAAGAAATTTAATTTTGAGAATCACTAATATTTTATTTTTAATTAAATTTTAATCATTTTAGCAAAAAATTGCTTTTTTTAGTAATATTTGGTGTGAGAAATATAATAGAAAATAGATTTTCCAATGAAAAAAAATTTGATTTAAGCATCATTAACATTTATTTTTCTTAGTTTTAATCATATTTGAACACATTTTTATTCCTAATAATATTTTGGATAGAAATAAAAATATAATGAAAAAAACATGTTTCTTTCTTATTTTCCTTTCGTTTTCCAATCAAATATTAAATCTAAACAGATCCTAAATACTGAACTACTTTTTTAAAGTTATTTTTTAAAAATTGTAAATTATCTAATAGATTTTGTAATATAATAAGCTATTAATTTGAAATTAACTAATAAATAAAATTATATGATAAACTTATAATTTATAATGATAAATTAATTAAAATTTTTATAATTAAACCAAACTTAGATTAAAATTCATATAAATTTTAAAACTTAATTAATCGCAACATGAGCTTGGGAGGTGGATGCATAACTCGAACTTTGAGTCAACACGTTTGTTGTTATAATAATTTGAGTCATCCGCCATTAAAACACTTATTCAAAATGAGATTTTAAATTTCAAACGTCCCACTAAATTGTAATTTGATAAGTTGATTAATATTTTAAAGATAAATTAAAATTATTAAAATTTTGAACAGTAACATAATTTTTAATTTAATTTTTGTAACGAAAAATGATAATTAAATTAAAATTTTTTATAATGAATTATCATAATTAAATTAAATTTTTCTATAACCGCTAACATAAATTGATTTCTACCATCCTTATTATACTTTTATTCTACTAATTAGTGGGAGCATAAGTTTATTTATAACTGTATCCTTGAAACAGCCCTAGACCTTAAACAAAATAGATTTATTTCAAAACAAACTCATGAATTTATAATTTATTTTTTAAAATTTTATGATAAATTTATAATCTAATATTTGTATCAACTAATGATAAATTAATTAAAATTTTCTATAATTAAATCATAATTTGATTAAAATTCATAAAAAAATTAAGACTTAATTACTACAACATGGATTTGTCAGGTGATCGAATATGTAGATCAAACTTTGAGTTTACATGTTATAATTAATTTGAGGATGAACGTCTAATTGATGAAAGACTATTAAGTTGCTTGTTCAACCACTAAAACACTTATTCAAAATGAGAATTTAAAATTT
Source organism: Malania oleifera (assembly GCF_029873635.1). Taxonomy (NCBI): domain Eukaryota; kingdom Viridiplantae; phylum Streptophyta; class Magnoliopsida; order Santalales; family Ximeniaceae; genus Malania; species Malania oleifera. The sequence goes on from NC_080425.1 coordinate 83,444,321, forward strand.
GAAACTTCTCATTAAATTTTAATTTTATACGTTGATTAATAAAATTATTAATATCGACACCCCAATTCTAACCAGGCTACCCCAAGAAGACCTGACACAATAAAAGTTTGCTTCGTGTCCCGAAAATTGGAGGACCCTTTTGGGAAACCCGTCCAAGTCCTGGTGTTTTTATTGAATCTCGGTGCTTTTATCGAGTCCCGGTTTGTGTTCAATTGAGTCCCGATGTTTTTACCGAGTCCTAGTTCGTTTTCAATGAATCCCGGTGTTTTTACCGAGTCCCGGTACGTTTTCACCGAATTCTGGGCATTTTGGAAAAATGAAGTCCTAGTCCTTCCATTTTCAGGAAATTAAGTTTAATTTTCAACTGAGTCTCTATTTTCGAAAAGATAAGGGTCGATGATAAAAATACAAAAAATATAGAAAAAAAAAAGAAGAAAAAAATACAAAAAGCCTATAATCATTAGTTTATTACTATTATTATTATTATTATTATTATTATTATTAGTATATTATCATTATCACTTTTGTTTTTAGTACTAGTATTGTTATAACTATCAGTATTACTATTATTATTTTCATTATTATTATTATTATTATTATCATTATTATTATTATTATTATTAGTATCATTACTCTTAGCAATATTATTAATATTATCGCTAGGTTTTGTTAATCTTAGTATTTTTATTATTACTAATATTGTTATTATGTATTATTACAGCGAAAATACCAAAAAAAGGGGGAAAAAATGGACAAGAAGCAAAAGATATGTATATAAGTTTGTGTAGGTGTGTGTTATTATGTATCAAGGGTGTATGTTTTTTTTTTAAGAAAAAGTTAATGCAACTTCCCCAATGGGTGCATCCCATTTTGGGTGGGGGTACATAGCAAAAGACAAAAAAAGAAGCTTATAAAAAGGGGAGGGGAGCACACACTATACAAAACAAAGGGGGAGACACACGCAGAGACTGAGTGTTAGCTTTGGTGCAACCCCAAAAAGGGGGGTGAATTGCGTATTTAAAACTTATCGCCTAAGTTAACTGGTTTTATCAACAGTATAATACAACCTAGGGTCAGTTTACGCAATCAATAAATAAACATACATGTGCAGTAAAAGTAAGATGCGAAAAGTAAACAATACATACAATATGTCATCGAGGTTCTACCAAATTGCCTACGTCCCCGCCTTGACCACACCAACACAACGATTACTACTATAATGCTCACTTAAATGGGTGGAGCGGCACCTAAACAAACCAGATCAATTCAAAGGGCTGACCTCAACCAACATGCCTTAACAGGAAGGCGCACCTAACTTTCCTAATCGGGTCTAAGTTAGTCCAGGACTATTCTCCCTTTTCAGACCCACGCCTGGAATACAACCAATGTGTATAAAATTTGCACACGAAAATACGCTTCTAGACAAACAGATGTGTGCACCAATACAACTTAATCAATATTGCAAGCACGAATGATATGTAAATATGCTCAGTGCTCTAATATGTGTTAAACACTCAATCAAGTATAGATTTTCAGTCTAGATTTAGAGTATATATATTAAGCAAGATTTGAAACACAATATGTGAATAACACAAATCAGATCGAGGTTTCAAATATGCTAAGCAAGTTAAATCAAACAAACTCAATAGGATATTTCAATATACAAAGTACAGTGAAATTGTTTGAAAGACTAGCTTTTTGAAAAGGATTTTTGCACACCAAAAACTAGGTTTAGGTATCTTGCAATGACAATGCAAGAACCATAACCCTCAAAGTCTTCTCACACAAGATTTATCAAATGAAATCGATGGAAGAACTTTAATGCTAAACTCTCAAATAAAATCAATCAAGCAATAATACAAGTGAGAGTTCTAATTTGAGAGATTAAGCACAATAGCCTTAATGATACTCACAATGCTTAAAGAGATCAAGAGTGTGGAGTATGTGAGGGTTTGGAAGTAGTATTGGTTATAAAATGATTTTTTGAATTTGAGAGAATTTTGGCATTAATGATCTTTCTAATCTCTTACTAATTATTTCAAATGAAGGGGTATATATAGACTTCCCCAAAAATATGACCGTTAAGGGCACAAATGAAATAATTATAAAAGTTTTAATATTATTTAAATAAATTAACCTCGTTTAAAAAATATTAACTGCGGTAAAAATGAGGGGCAAACCAAGAGCACCGGTCGACTAGGACAAGTTCGGTCGACCCAAGTTCTTGGGGTTCGGTCGATCGGGCAAGAAATGAACTGTGGCCTCGGTCAACCGGACTTATATGTCCAAAGGCGATTTTCCAATTTTCGAGAGGTTCGGTCGACCATGGTCAATTTGAATTGAGCTGGTCGGTGGACCAGACCGTTGAGTTCCCACACGTGGGAACTCGGTCAACCAGATTGGTGCAATGCAATATAGGCTCGGTCGGCCAGGAAGTCAATAAAGTTTACTTCAGGGGGTTCGGTCGACTGAGGTCAAATGAATTGTAATGGTTCGGTTGACCACGTTGTGGTCAACAAGTTGACTAGGTCCTGTTTCGTTCGACTGGGGGAATTTTGTACTATGGAGTACGGTCGACCGAACATGCATATATTGTGCACTTCGGTCCAATTTGATCATGCAAACACCCTCTTCACTTAGCCATACATATGTAAGTGTCCTAGGGTCATTTCGAGGTATTTTTTTTCATTTTAAGGACACTGAAAAAATCTGGTGTATGTTTTTCTATAGTTTGTGTAGGTACCCAAAGTCCAACTAGGGCCAATTTGAGCATACCTACCTATCATGTATGATGCAAAATATTACAGGTCATAGGGTGTACAGTTCATAATAAATATGACATCCCAGAATGAAGAAATGAAATAATGAATACAAATACACAACTCAATTCTTCATTTTTTGGCACGAACACCGCACGCCATCGTGATATGTCTTTCAGTTCGAATACACATGCACAGTGAACCTGCATGCAAGCCTTAGGTCATCACTGAGCCTACACGCAGTGTTGACCTGATAGGTCACACCCAGTCTACACGCCATCATGATATGTCTTGCATGCAGGTTCACTGTGCATGTGTATTCGAATTGAAAGACATATCATGATGGTGTGCGTGTAGCCTTATGATCAAAATTGGGTGTGACCTATCAGCTCAACACTGAGCCTACACACATAGCCCATCACCCACTACTGTTCACCACTATCCACCTACGCATATTGTGCGTTGGTCCCCTTGCCCCCTGCGCACAGCCACCCTTAAACTCCATCTCCATCTCTCTCGCACCCCCCTGCATCTCCCATCTCCACAGTCCACCGTCTCTCTCTCACGAACACCTCTGGCCACCCAACACCACCAGCTTCACACGGTATCCATCACCACCTCACCGCAACAAACCAGCAACCGAGGTCATCCTCAGTTGATCCTTCGGCTACCACCCTCTCCCAACTCCAGCAAACCCAAATCGAAGACATCAAACCCCACCGTCCTCTCCATCAACCCAACTATCCTCTTCGGTGACACCAGTAGCTCTAGCAACACCAGCAAACCATCACCATCCTCTCACCCTCACGCACCTTTTCCGGCCACCATTGCAGCGGCTCTGGTCGAACTAGCAAGCTGGACGTCGCCCTCGTCGCTCGTCGACAACCACAAGCACCACCTCCTTCCTCTTCGGGTTGCAGCTCCAGCGACAGCAGCAACAACACTCACCGACCAAATCCGGCATCTCCACACAACTGTAGATCCTCTCGGTGGTGGTAGACCAGCAGCAGAACTCCGGCACCTCTCGAGTTCTAGGATGGCCAGCAATGGTTGCTGGAACACCCACGACGAGCCACCATTAACTTCGGTGTCGCCTCTCAGCTCTCACTTACCCCAACAACCATCATCGGCTCCGATCATCAGCCCCGGTGGCCTCATTGTAAGTTCCCCGTCCTCTCCAGTCATGCACGTTGCACACACTCACCCTCACATCTGCACACACTCATCCTCACATCTGCACACTCACAGACCCACACACTGCCCACCCACGAACTCATGCTCTGCACGCACCCTTCAGCACCGCAGCCACCCCCTTCTTTAACACTTACGCAGTAGCAGCACCTACAGAGCACTCACACACACACACACACACACACACACACACACTACACACATAGTGACACACACACACCAAACACTCTATGCATGCACGTACACCCCACCCCCCCCGCCCTCATGCATGGCCCCTGTTGTTAATTTTCATTGTTATGTTGTTTCTGTTTATATTTTTATTCACCGGAAGATTTGATATCCGTGTTTTGTTAAAAGAATAATATATGCATACTGTAGGTTTCTTTTTATTAGTATTAAATGTTTTTAGGTTTCTATCAAATAATTAATACTATTATGGCAGGGTCTTTCTTGTTGAAGTTTACTTCAATATTTAAAGTTCAATTCCTTATTGCATTAATAATATTGTTGTAGGAGTGTTATAAGTTTCAATGAATATGTGAGTGCAATTTCGCCGCAGTTGGTGATTCATTTTATTGTTGTAGGATTTTCATTATTACATATTGGATGTGTATGTTTAGGTTGTGTTGTATTTATTGGTTAATATTCATAGTGTAGACAACTATTTTTGATATCTAACACTCATATTTAAATTTTTGCATCATAGTTGTATCATATTGTTGGCATTTTAAAATTTTAATTTCGTTAGATAGCATGGTAGGATTTTGGTGGGTTAGCGTTTCGATTATATTATGTGTAATATGTTAGAACTTTACTTATATATGTACTTAGACTATTAGTTATATTGCATATTTAGTAACTAGGTATTTTAGCCATTATGTATTTAGTATATTAACATGTTAATTATATTACATATAATAATTTAGTAATATACGTGTTTAGTAGGTTAGGATTTTAATTATGTGGTATGTTTAGCATCTTAGTAGTATATATTTAGTATGTGAAAGTCTTGGATATATTGTATATTAAGTATCTTAGTATTTTGACAACATTATATACTTAGCATATTAGGATTTCACCTATATCTTATATTTGTTACGTTAGTATTTTAACTTGAATTGCACATTCACTTATACCTACATTGTAAATTATTGTATATTTATAAAATGTGGAAAATCATAAAAAGGAAAAAAAATTAGGAGAAAATCCTGAAAATATTCTTGGTTTGACTTTCATTATTTGTTATTATTTTTTCAATATTTGAGATTGGGGACATATGTAAAATTACAAAAAATAGAAAAGATAAAAATTAAAAAAAGTGTTTTGGAACATGAAGACTACTCCGAGTACTTTGTCACTTTCATGCACCCTCACAAAACTCACCGCGTGTTGGCTTGTTGGCCTTGACTGGGCCTAAAATGGGTTGACCCTTCTTGGACTGGTTCTTTTCTGAACTGGTTGGGTCCTTTGAACCGATATGAAAATAGTTTAGCCTTCCATCTTATTTCCCATTTTTTTTTTTCAATTTTCGTAGATTTTGCCTTTATTCTCTTTTTGTTATTTAATTATTTTGGAAAAATATTGAAAAATCACAAAAAATCAGAAATTTCCAAAGATGTCTTTGCACTTGAAAATATCACAAAAATCCAGAAAAGTCTTAGAAAAACCACAAAAAAATATTTTTGAGGTCTGTGTCGTCCCGAAGGAGTCTGAAAACATCTTGGAATATTATTTTCATACTTAGAAAAATCCTACATATTTCAAAACCTCAGGAGTGTATTTTTGTAAACTATTTTCTTGATTTTCTTTTCCCGAAAATTGCAACAAAGGCCATGGATTCTTCAGAGTATTGGATTACCCTGGTTATAAGGGAATACCTATATAATATCTATTTTGTGCATTTTCTTTAATTTTTGGAAGGGAGTAATTTTGAAAGACTTATTAAATTTATTTTAGGATAATTTTCAATTAATTTGGTATTGTTCGTAAGAACAGCGTAGGGGGTGCTAATACGTTCCCCTCGTGTAACCGTACTCCTGAACTCGACTTTGGTGACGCAGACTGATTTTACCCGTAACGGGGTAACAATAAAGTATTCTAACCGCACTCCAAAAGGTTAATGACGACTCCATCATATATTGTTTTTTCACGAAAAATACTTTTTCAAAATTCACATCCATTTTTCCCAGTTCGCAACTGCACCCGTGCCAAAGTGGTTTCAGGCAGGTCCAGGACGTCGTGACAATTAATATTCTCAAATTGCAAGATAAATTTGTAACTTAATGTTTGTAACAACTAATGATTGATTAAATTAAAAATCCAAGAGCCCAACTAGTTAACTCAAAGACCACATCCCCATTTCTAGTATTAAGTCAATGATAAATTATGAATGTTAGGAAGAAGATTATGAATCTATTATCAAATTTTAGAAATTGGTTTTCAGAAAAAGAAAAAAACACGTCTAACTAACTCACAAGAAGAACTTTCTTTTGGGGAGTTTGATTCATGACAATTATACCATAAGAACGAAAAATAATGAAAAAATATAATAAAGGAGGAGAAATTCACTTTTATAAAAGGAAAAAAATTACGAAAAGAGAAGAATTGAGATTTCATAGAATAGAGTGAGAGATCCATTGTAAACTATGTCTATTTTATGCTTTTGAGGGCTAATATCTATGGTGAAACACTTGAGAGAGAGTCAACCAATTGATGGAAGAAATTAATTAATTATATAATGAGCCATTAATATGATTCTAGTTGTTAAAAAATCAACCAATCATAAATTAGTGAATCATTTTAAAAAGTTATTTTTTTTTTGAAAAATTAGATTTTGATTTTGAAAGCATATGAGGACACACCGATCTCTTTTAATATTATAGTATAGATATGTAAATAAAGAGAGAGAGAGAGAAAGAGAGGAGTCAGTCACCATTTGCCTAGTAACTGGTAAATGGTCTAGAGAGGGTCTGAGTCTCGCCTGGAGTTCACTGTGATCAAACTAGATTTTGATGAAAGCTTACAGAACAGGGAAATCTAGACTTATCTGATGAGTAGGGAGAAGAGTAGAGAGCCCCAAGACATTCCAAAGTGGATGGAGATCAATCCATGCACCAAACAGAGTGTTTTCTCCATGCATCAAGCCCTCATCCTTTAATACTCATGTATTATGGTATCTATGGTATATCTCGGTTTTGCAGGTACATGCTATGTTCCTCCCACTTTAGGAGACGTACGCTCATCTTGATGATCCAACCAACCAGAAATCATTGTTCTAGACTTTTCTCCAGCTGTTTGATCCTCTGTTCACATGAAGAAAGAAGTTAACTACCCTTATGGGTAATCACAACCTCTGGAAGATGGACCCAGTTGAAGCAGCCACAGTACACAGTATCTTCATCTTACATAGACCGTATTTCTACAATCCAACCAGGAACCTCCTATGGTCCCAAAATCAAGTCTACGAATAGGATACGCTGTACAACTTCCCCAATACATGGCCAAGCTACAAGCTTTCACTGCTGAATCACCTCTGTGAAATGAACGACCTGAAGTTCTGCTCTGAGCTCGTCAAAGCCATTCCAGATGAGATTCCAGCTCCTAAGCCACCTGACAAGGACCCTCCTGATCAGGACCCTATGGATACAGATGAAGACAATCCTTGGTAGCAAAAGACTTACTACCATCCGATCTATGGAGAAATCACGGATGAAGATTACGTCAACCTCAACCTCTCGCCATCTCACCGAAGTCCATAATGGCAGGCTACTTTATGTATTATTGTCACCAAAGTCCATAATGGTGGGCCATCCTATGTCTGTGTGTATAATAAGTTTGTATGAAAAGTCAAAAGTTGTTACATGATTAAAGGTGGTGGGTCACTCCTGCACAAATGCAGCCGCCCATGTGCTGTCACCTTTTAATTATGTCAGTTGTCAGTTGATAAGTCGTCTCTGTCAGTAGTCAGTCGACGCGACAAAAGTCTTCACCCACTTTGCTTTATGTCATCGTCCACTTTATGTCTTTCTCAATGTTTGCTTAGCGTGTAAGCTTTAAGGTCTCACACCTGTATATAAGGGACTGCCTTCCTTTTTGTAAGACAGACTAGACTTAGAACTAGAACGAATCCAGAGCAGATCCAGTACTAAATAAACTACTCTTTGTTCTTATCTCCTCCATGGCTTTCTAAACCCTATTTTCCCCTAAAGACTATTTGTCCAAAGGGCTTCTATCTTTTACTTCTATAAGCTTGTAATATTTTTATGATATTATAAAGGATATCTTTATAGTGGATACCCATAACCTATCGAGTCACGGTGCTGGCGCAAGGCAAACCTCTAGGTTAACGAAACTATAATGGGTTCCTTTGATGATCATAACATGGCACCGAGTATGTTCTGTGCTTGCCTCTAAGGAGGATCCTGCACATCAAAAAGGTTGTACGGTCCCCGAAGACCTCCTCTGGTAAAGCATTTGGTTGAAGGACCCGAGTTCTTCGTTTGAGTGGCCATGGGAAGGCTTATGTTGGAGATGTGGTTCTAGATTGGTTGCTTTCCTTTGGAAGGTCTTGGGGCTCCTGACTCTCGTGTGGTATCAGAGCCATGTCCTTGCCTGGAGTCCAGGAGAGTTAAGATCATAGAAGTGATTTTTAGAAGAACGAGGTACAAATAGTTCAAAGGGGAACTAGCAGACCTTCTATTCTCACTCTCAAAGTACAGAAATTACACCTGCTCGACTTTCTTCCTCCATTTTTCTCCCTCCTTCCATAAAGAAAACTATTTCTTCCAAAATTACCAACCTAGTAGAATACTCCTATATTCTTGACTCTGCTCAGATCCAGGAAATCTTCCTTCCACTTGTAAATCCCTACACTATTTTCAGAAGAAAAAGATCTCTAGCCAATCAAGTTCGTGCTCTTCTTATATCTTACAACAGACCACAAGTCAAGGAGTTCATCCAGACTACAGCTCTTGACAAGTGTCTCATTCCAGCCTCCTCCAAAGAACAATATGTCGATCTTGAGCTTGACCAAGATCTGATCAATCAATGGATCAGAGAAGGCTATACACACCTCCATTTTGGTGCTTTCAGACTCCTTCTTACGCTTCATGGCCGTAAAGGACTTCCAGTAACAGCCAGGATCACTCTTCTCAACACAACATACACTCAGTATAAGCATGCATCAATCGGCACTTCGTTTACCACTCTCCAAGCTAGTAGCGTCTGTCTCACGTTCTTTCCCAACTTCAATATTCCTCTAAGAGACAAGAATCTGAGGAACTGCATCAAGGTTCAACTGCAGATTACTAGTGCTCCATAAGTTTCTTCAGCCTACATGGCTACTCTGCATCATCAACTCATTTACAAACTTCAAGATCATGCTGTTGATCTCCCCCTTTCGGGACAGTTTGAAGATACAATCCTGATCACTGCTGAAAGAGAAGATGATGTTCCCACTATTCTCCAGATTCCACGACAGATTCCCAGGTAAAAGTTAAGCAACTCATTCCTCTGGAGTGGATTTCCAACTATGAGCAACTTCATCAACAATCGTCTCCCAGCCATCTCTTAGATCCCAAGTTTTAGAGACTTCCAGATGGAACAGTAAAGACGGTGTTCAACCCAAAAGATACAACATCATCCAGCACTCCTCCAGTGTTCCAATCTTTGATGATAAAGCCTATAACTTTTGAAGATGACATTCCTGTCAGCCACGTTGAAGCAGACGGATCCCCAATCTACACTGATAAAATTGAAGGACATTTCATTTGGAATGTTGATCCCTCGATGTGTGATCCAGATTGTGACTACCACATATCTCACCAGAAAGAAACCAAACCATCCTATAAACCTTTTTCTCCTCACAGAAAGCCTGATGACCCAAGTAGCCCCTGGATAGGAATCCGGCGTCCAAATCCAAAACCTAAACCTTTATGGATCTGTGAAAGAGCCCTTGAAATTCTTCGTGAAGAAGGACTCCTTCCTCCAGAAGAACCTAACCTAGAACCTTACCAAACTCCAGTTTCTAAACTACCTCATTCACAACCTATTCCTTGTTTCATGGCTTCTCCGTATGAAAAACAGTTTCCACTCTTGGAACCAAGATCATATACAGACTCCAACCTTCATACCAGACCTTTTGTTCAACCCTCTGAAGTCCAATCAGATGGTTCCAGAAAACTTCCCTCACAAGCTGAACAAGTTCTGAATTGGCAAACTCAAAATGCCAGATCACAGAATACAACTCTAACTGCCATTGATCACAAGGTCGATAAACTCATACATCATGGCACTCAGATGGACCAACGATTTGGCCACCTTGATTCTAGAATTGAAGCTTTGTACGCTGATCTCAAAAGAAGAATTGATTGTCTTGATGCTAAGCTTAGGCAATTCATTTCTGCAGGATACTTTGGATCTATGTTTAATGATAAAGAAGCAGAAATCAGAAGGCTCAAAGATCAATTATCTCAGATAGAACGAGATCATCGTCCAATTCCCTCACCAACCTATATTCCTAAAGCCTTTCCGTATACTCCACCATACTCTTTCATTCCTCAGTCACCACCAACTCCATCCTACCAACAGCCAAATTATTCCAAGCATATCAAATCTACTACTGAGATTTTTAAGAGACATTCTCTTATTCCATCAACCCCTATTTCTCCAAGATCTCCAATCCCGGCAAAACCTTTGCCCTCTGAGCCTGTTGATCATAAACTCAAAAGTCCATTTGTATCACCTGATCAATCTCCATCTTTCCTTGCTGCCTTTGTCCCTGAAGTACCCACTGATGATAACAGTGTTGTTTCCACTGAAACATCGTCCTCCTCCTCAGATCAAGAGATTACTGACCTCACCAATATGATGATGGCATCTCCCACTGATCCAGGATCATATAGAACCCAAGAGTTCCATGAAGAGACTGATACTACAGTCCCCATTGTGGAAGAACCTTCTGAGGCAACTTCAACTACTCCTCATTCGGTTCCCCATTATTCAACCAATGGTTCTTGGTTCTCCTTTGATGGATTACCTCCAACTAAGTGGAGAGATCGCATTGGTGAATTTGGTGCATGGATTGACATCCAACTTTCAAAGCTTGGGAATACTTTAGAAACAGTTCTCGTTGAATTCACATCCAGATTTACTGGAACTTTAAGAGACTAGTTTCAAAGTCTTGGTGAATACAGACAAGTGACGTTCATTAAATCCTAAACTCCCTCCTTTGCTTTGGGAACACTTTATCAAGAATTCATCGGAGATCCAGATACTCATGTTAATGTAGTTAGACAATAGTATTTTGAAATGAGATGCTGCTCCTTAAAAAGAAAAGACCTTGATTTTCACTATCAAAGGATGTCCAGGCGATATTATCTTCTTGGTGGATTTCATGATGATAATCTCAGACAAGTTTATATTAACTCTTTACCAGAAGACATCCAGCCAGATTTATAGAGAAAGATTGTATCTCTCTCACGACCACTCAGAGATATCTACTTAGGAGAAATTCATCAGCTGGCACTCTCTGCTCTTGAAAAATTATGTGATACCCATCAGCTGTTCTAAAAAATGCTGAAACAGAATCATAAGTTCACAAAGCAATGCAAGAAGCCTTATTTGTAGATCAAATGCAAAGAAAAGGATTGCATCTGTAGTCCTAAAAAGAAGAAGAATTTCAAAGACTATGGTTCTGACAAACGTTTCAGGAAAGATCCTAGAAAAAGGAAAAAGTTCAGATTCTTCAAGAAGAAAAACCGACGAGGACATAACGAATCTCCTCGTTGTTTCATTTGCAAGAAGAAAGGCCACTGTGCAAAACAATACCCAATGAATAGGACAAAAACTGCAAAGCTTGCCCAGCAATTACAGAATGAAGAACTCGATGCAGATGCTGAATCTGTTCTTTCAAAACAAGAAGAGATGATCGAAGAAACTATTCTCGTCCTTACTGATTCAGAAGATGATTATCATTCAGATGAAACATTCCAGGTCCAACCTGTTCTCTCTTCTCAAGATTCTCAGATAAGTCCTCATGTTCAAATTTAGCTCCTCCCTAAAAAATATGGTAAACCCATTCCTGCTGTTGCATTCATTGATACGGGATCCCATAAGACCATGGTTAATCCAAAAGTTCTACCATCAAATTGTTGGTCTTCCCATACTTAATTCTTTAGAGCCGCAAATGATCAAATCTTTACTACCACTTTGATTTCTAAAAGGAAAATTGGGATTAAACTCCTTCCTAATTGCATCATTTGGACTCATGTCATCGGCAGTCCACTTCCTTAGAAATATGTTTTATGAGGTTGGGATGTTTATTGTTTTTCGAAATCCTTGAGGATTCTTCCCATTGGAATTAAGTACAAAAGAGAATTCAAGCTTTTTATCCAAACAAACAAGATTTATTCTCTTTCGCATTCTCCTCCAGATTTCCAGCCTATTCAAAACAAACTCCTTAAGGTATGTGCAGAAAGTCATGACCAGTTCGTTCATGATCATCCACTCTAGAAAAACCCAGACTTTTTCATTCACATTCCCTTCAAGCTTAATGAAGATGTTAGCCCAACTAAGGCTACCCATCCGGGAATGACTTCATCAGACCTCAAGCTAATTAGAGAAGAATGTTATTCTTTATTAAAGCAAGGTCTAATCGAACCAACCAATTCCTCTTGGACATGTCAAACATTTTATGTTGAAAAAAGGTCAGAAAAAATTAGAGGAAAAAAGAGATTGGTCATTGATTACAAGCCACTGAATGTATTCATTAGGGGTGATAAGTTCCCTATTCCGAAAGCCAGGACACAATTCATTCATCTTGTTGAGGCTGAAATATTTTCAAAGTTTGACCTGAAAGGTGCTTTTTGGCAACTCAAGATTCATCCAGATGACAGATTCAAGACAGCTTTCTGTATTCCGAATGAACAGTTCTAATGGACTGTTTTGCCTTTCGGCTTAAAGATTGCGCCATCACTATTTCAAAAGGCGATGACTAGGATTTTTAATCCTATCCTACATAGTACCCTGATTTATATTGATGATATTTTATTATTCTCAAAGAATCTTGCAGATCATCATCACCTTCTTGAATATTTCCACCAGCTGGCATCACAGTATGGGATAATGGTGTCAGAAAAGAAAAGCATGATTGAACAACAAAAAATTGATTTTTTGGGAATGAAAATATCCCATGGAACTATTTGTCCAGGTCCTTATCTTGTAGAGCAATTATTACAATTTCCTGATGATAATCTTTCTGTCAAAGAAATACAGCAATTTCTTGGCATCATTAATTACATCAGAGACTTTATCCCGCGTGCAAGTCAATTCACCAATACCCTGTCACAGCTGTTAAAAAAGAAGCCACCCCCATAGGGCCCTGACCAGACACAGGCTGTCAAAAGTCTTAAGGAAGCTGCAAAGGATCCACCGCCTCTGACTATTCCATCCACAGGAAATCTCATCCTCCAATCAGACGCAAGTGACCCTTATTGGGGTGCCTTACTGCTTGAAGATAAGGATAACAAGAGGTCCTATTGTGGACAAGCTAGTGGAGAATTCAAAGATTCTCAAAAACACTACCACACTGTGTTCAAAGAAATTATTGCAGTAAAAAATGGAATTCAGAAATTTGACTTCTATGTCCGATCAAAACACTTCACTGTTGAAATGGATAACTTATCTTTCCCAAAGATGCTTGAATTCCAGAACAAGATTCTCCCTGATCCACAGATTCTCAGACTGAAAGACTGGTTTTCCAAATATGACTTCTCCGTGAAGCATATAAAAGGCGATCACAATGTCCTCACTGATATGTTATCTCGCCCTCAAAAAACTTCCTTTCTCATATCCAGACACCAAACCATTCCACTGATACTTATGGCCTCATCCTCCTCTTCACCTCCAGATATCCTCTACCTTGGTGCTTCTACCTAGATACATTTCTCGCCAAAAATACCTTCAGAAACCACTGATGTCTCTATGATCAAATTCTACGCAAAACCCTTCTGCAGCCACTTTGCTGACCTGATAGACCATCACCAAACTTTCCCGGCATACCCTTTTCTCAATCCTTACGTCATCAAGCCCTCATCCTTTAATACTCATGTATTATGGTATCTATGGTATATCTCTGTTTTGCAGGTACATGCTGTGTTTCTCCCACTTCAGGAGACGTATGCTCATCTTGATGATCCAGCCCACCAGAAATCATTGTTCTGGACTTTCCTCCAGCTGCTTGATCCTCTGTTCACATGGAGAAAGAAGTTGACTACCCTTATGGGTAATCACAAACTCTGGAAGATGGACCCAGCTAAAGCAGCCACAGTACAAAGTATCTTCATCTTACATAGACCCTATTTCTACAATCCAACCAGGAACCTCCTATGGTCCCAAAATCAAGTCTACGAATGGGATATGCTGTACAACTTCCCCAGTACATGGCCAAGCTACAAGTTTTCACTACTGAATCACCTCTATGAAATAAACGACCTGAAGTTATGTTCTGAGCTCGTCAAAGCCATTCCAGATGAGATTCCAGCTCCCAAGCCACCTAACAAGGACCCTCCTGATCAGGACCCTATGGATGCAGATGAAGACAATCCTTGGTAGCAAAAGACTTACTACCATCCAATCTATGGAGAAATCACGGATGAAGATTACGTCAACCTCAACCTCTTGCCGTCTCACCGAAGTCCATAATGGCAGGCTACTTTATGTATTATTGTCACCAAAGTCCACAATGGTGGGTCATCCTATGTCTGTGTGTATAATAAGTTTGTATGAAAAGTCAAAAGTTGTTACATGATTAAAGGTGGTGGGTCACTCCCACACAAATGCAGTCGCTCATGTGCTGTCACCTTTTAATTATGTCAGTTGTCAGTTGATAAGTTGTCTCTGTCAGTAGTCAGTCGACGCGACAAAAGTCTTCACCCACTTTGCTTTATGTCATCGTCCACTTTATGTCTTTCTCAATGTTTGCTTAATGTGTAAGCTTTGACGTCTCAGACCTGTATATAAGGGACTGCCTTCCCTTTTGTAAGGCAAACTAGACTTAGAACTAGAACGGATCCAGAGCAGATCCAGTACTAAATAAACTACTCTTTGTTCTTATCTCCTCCATGGCTTTCTAAACCCTCTTTTACCCTAAAGACTATTTGTCCAAAGGGTTTCTATCTTTTACTTCTATGAGCTTGTAATATCTTTATGATATTATAAGGGATATCTTTACAGTGGATACCTGCAACCTGCCGAGTCACGATACTGGCGCAAGGCAAACCTCTAGTTTAACGAAACTGTAATGGGTTCCTTTGATGATCATAACATGGCACCAAGTATGCTCTGTGCTTGCCTTTAAGAAGGATCCTGCACATCAGAAAGGTTGTACGGTCCCCGAAGACCTCTTCTGGTAAAGCATTTGGTTGAAGGACCTGAGTTCTCCGTTTAAGTGTCCATGGGAAGGCCTGTGTTGGAGATGTGGTCCTAGATTGGTTGCTTTCCTTTGGAAAGTATTGGGGCTCCCGACTTTTCTAAAATAGCCTGACCAGATATAGCATATTCAAAACAAACTAGGAAGGTCTTGGGGCAGAAGCTACCAGCTTCTGGATTGATCTCTTGACCAAACACTCTTCTAAAACAGGGAAATCTTGAACTATTTGTACCTCGTTCTTCTAAAAATCACTTCTATGATCTTAACTCTCCTGAACTCTAGGCAAGGACATGGCTCTGATACCACACGAGAGTCGGGAGCCCCAAGACCTTCCAAAGGAAAGCAACCAATCTAGGACCACATCTCCAACACAGGCCTTCCCATGGCCACTCAAACGGAGAACTCAGGCCCTTCAACCAAATGCTTTATCAGAGGAGGTCTTCGGGGACCGTACAACCTTTCTGATGTGCAGGATCCTCCTTAGAGGCAAGCACAGAGCTTACTCGGTGCCATGTTATGATCATCAAAGGAACCCATTACAGTTTCGTTATACTAGAGGTTTGCCTTACGCGAGCATCGTGACTCGGTAGGTTACGGGTATCCACTGTAAAGATATCCCTTATAATATCATAAAGATATTACAAGCTCATAGAAGTAAAAGATAGAAACCCTTTGGACAAATAGTCTTTAGGGGAAAAGAGGGTTTAGAAAGCCATGGAAGAGATAAGCACAAAGAGTAGTTTATTTAGTACTGGATCTGCTCTGGATCCATTCTAGTTCTAAGTCTAGTTTGCCTTACAAAAGGGAAGGCAGTCCTTTATATACAGGTCTGAGACTTCAAAGCTTACACGTTAAGCAAACATTGAGAAAGACATAAAGTGGACGATGACATAAAGCAAAGTGGGTGAAGACTTTTGTCGCGTCGACTGACTACTGATAGAGACGACCTATCAACTGACAATTGACAGAATTAAAAGGTGACAGCACATGGGCGGCTGCATTTGTGTTGGAGTGACCCACCACCTTTAATCATGTAACAACTTTTGACTTTTCATACAAACTTATTATACACACAGACATAGGATGGCCCACCATTGTGGACTTTGGTGACAATAATACATAAAGTAGCCTGCCATTATGGACTTCGGTGAGACGGCGAGAGGTTGAGGTTGACGTAATCTTCATTCGTGATTTCTCCATAGATCGAATGGTAGTAAGTTTTTTGCTTCCAAGGATTGTCTTCATCTGTATCCATAGGATCCTGATCAGGAGGGTCCTTTTCAGGTGGCTTGGGAGTTGGAATCTCATATGGAATAGCTTTGACGAGCTCAGAACAAAACTTCAGGTCGTTCGTTTCACAGAGATGATTCAACAGTGAAGGCTTGTACTTTGGCCATGTACTGGGGAAGTTGTACAGTGTAT
The DNA here is from genome assembly GCF_029873635.1 of Malania oleifera. Lineage (NCBI taxonomy): Eukaryota > Viridiplantae > Streptophyta > Magnoliopsida > Santalales > Ximeniaceae > Malania > Malania oleifera. The sequence goes on from NC_080425.1 coordinate 83,461,121, forward strand.
CCTATTCGTAGACTTGATTCTGGTACCATAAGAGGTTCCTGGTTGGATTGTAGAAATACAGTCTATGTAAGATAAAGATACTGTGTACTGTGGCTGCTTCAGCTGGGTCCATCTTCCAAAGGTTGTGATTACCTATGAGGGTAGTCAACTTCTTTCTCTATGTTTGGTATGAAGGTTGGAGTATGTATATGATCTTGGTTCCAAGGGTGGAAGCTGTTTGTCATACGGAGAAGCCATGAAACAGGGAATAGGTTGTGAATGAGGTAGTTTAGAAACTAGAGTTTGGTAAGGTTCTGGGCCAGGTTCTTCTGGAGGAAGGAGTCGTTCTTCACGAAGAATTTCAAACGCTTTGTCATAGATCCATAAAGGTTTAGATTTTGGATCTAGACGCCAGATTCCTATCCCGTTCTTATTTTAATATTAAGCCTGCTTTCTGGTCTGGTGACAAATTAAAAGTAGTTATATCTAAGTCACTATCATGTTCTTATTAATATACTCTAAAGTCCATTATTACATAATAAAGATAATTTGAACCATAATTTCTATATATGTATGTGTATATATATAATTATCACATGGATTTTGAAAAGCCAACCGTTTGAACTGTGATTTTGAGGTTAGGATTGTGTTATTAGTTATTATTTGCGAAAATGGAATGATTAAGGTAATAGATTTTCTGGATAAATTGTGGAGATAATTTAACGTGTATTTTTAGTAAAACAGATGATGACCCTAGGTTGACTTATTATTTTAGATAATATAATTATGCATATTTATTCAAAACGCGTGGCATGAGTAAATTGAATATATTGTGCTGAACTATGATATATTTATGAGATGTTGGAAATATTGAAATGCGTTGAGAATATATATTGTGTGTGATTGTTTAAAACAGAGTTAAATGTGAATGATAAATTGCAAGTTATGGTTTGATAACTCTGGTTGACTATAGTAGTTACATTACTGTTGCGCGTGATTTCTGAAAAGTTAGTGCACCCACACATCTTAGAGAGAGTGTGGAGATGGGATGGTTGATTGTGCTGAGAAGGGTAGAGTTCCCCTGGAGTCTAGACCAGTATGGGAACAACCAATCTGACTTACAAACTGAAGAGGTTGTTATTGATTTAACTCTGGTAGGCCGACCAGAGTTAAGTCCAGCCTATGGGCCACACAACTCGTTATGGAGGGAAGCATGACAGTGTTTATCCATCTAGCAGTGAGTTCTAAATGCATAATTGTTGGTTTAACCCGTGAATATTATATAACAGTGTATGTGAAATACTTGTGAATACTGAGTTTATGAAGACAGAAGATGAGAAATGTGAAATGAGATTATGTGATGTGAAATACTGAGAAATGTAAGAACTGAGATCATGAAAAGATGAGTATTACAAAGATAACAAATGCAGAGTAAAGAATAAATGTATTATATATTGTAGTATTATATTTATTTGGGACAAGGTAAACTCTCTGCCTGAGGGCTTGTTGAGAAAGGCGAGTGCCCTGATAGGTATCAGATGTAGCCATACCGGGCTGCATAACATATTAGGGTAGAGGGAAGCTACTTGTGTTAGATTTGGTGTATTCCCAAGAAGGGGGTGAATTGGAATTTAAAACTTTTTCTCCTAAGTTAAACTAGTTTAGCAACAGTACATTCACAACCTAGGGTCTGTCTATGCAATTCCAATATGCGCAGATAAATATAATGTGGAAATTAAATCATACGCAACATTCACACTATAACATACATGTGTGGAAATATAAATTGCGAAAATATAAACAATGCACACACGATATGTTATCGGGGTTTGGCCAACTGTACCTACATCCCCGCCTTTAGCTCGCAAGCTCGAGAATTCTACTAATGGCTCACTTAACGGGTGGAGTGACACCTAATACAATCAGGTCAATTAGCACAGGGTTGACCTCAACCTTTACAACCAGGTTAATTATGGGGGTTGACCTCAACCAACACGCCTTAACAAGATAGCGCACCTAGCTTTCCTAACTGAGTTTAAGCCAGTCCGGGACTATTTCAAAAGGCTAGTCTCTCTCTTCAAGCCCGTGCCTGAAAATACAACTGTATTTGAAATACAATCAAATGGTACAGTGATTATGCTTTCATGTAAAGCAGATGTGTACCCCAATACGCGTGCAGTATACTTAATAAATCACATACACATCAACAATGTAGGTAAATGTAAGCTCAGTGATGTGTATTTTTGTGCAAACCACACTCAACAAGTTATGATTGCTAATATGCTCAAAAGTGTTCTAAACAAGCAATACCTTGGAATTTAAGCAAAACACAAATCAATATTCCAAAGATATGAATCAGATAGTCAAACTAGTTCAAAAAGATTTTCCTCAATGAAATACACACAATACTAGTTTGAAAATGTTTTACTTGTTTGAAAAATATTTGCACAACAAAAATCAAGCTATTGGACACTTGCAATAAAGATGCAAATATCCTAAGCTTACTAGGTTATCCCAACACAAGATTTATAGTATGAAAATCTGTGGGATAAACCTAAGCTAAACTTCCCAAAACAATATCTCAATCACACAAGCACACTGGGAGTATTAGCAATACTAGCACAACCAATATACTCTCACAATACTAGAATGTATCAAGGGAATAGAAATTTGAGAGTATTTGGGCAAGAATAGGATTTTGAAGTAAAGAGGATTTTGTTAATGATTTTCTGCTAATGTCTCTCTAATCCTCACAAATGAACCCATATTTATAGGCAGAGGTAAAATTATAACCGTTGGGGACTTGTTGGGAATTATTAGAAAAGATTCAAAATGTTTAAACATACTTAACCCAACTTAACTTAATTTTACAGCAGTTAAATAATTTTTAACCTGCTGAGGTTTTGGTGGCTGAACCATGGTTCAGTCGCCCGAACAGACATAAATTTAAAAGATATTCAAATAAGTTCGGTCACCCGGGTTATAGTTCAATTGCCTGAATCAAAGTCAAAAACATTCCTTCGGACTTTCAGGTGTCTGGTCCAGGGTTTGGTAGCCCGAACTCATGTGTTCGGTCGCCTAAGGCCTTTTTGAATGTGAAGGTTCGGCAGCCCGAGTTGGTGAAAAGCATTTTGACATGGGTTCCGTCGCCCGAGGGCGATAAGGTCAATGCAGGTTCGATCGCCCGAAGCTTGGTCAACTTGCTGACTTTCTAGCAGTTTGGGCGCCCGAGGAGTTTTGAACTCCTAAGGTTCAATCGTCCGACCTCTCACATACTTACCCTATTTTGTCCAATTTTATTTCAATTCTTTCCCTTGATAATGTAAGCGATTATGGGGACTTTGTGCACAATGTGTAGGAACCTAGCGTCGGTCGATCGAAGGGTGCCCTAAGGTCATTCGGTCTTTATGGTCAGTCTATGACATTTATGAGCTTACAAAAGCCTACATGCATGACATGCAGAGATTATTATAGACCATATATCAAGTTACTATTACAGACCCATAAAGTCATTAGGGTCTTCATGCTTTACTTTCATGTGCTATCAATTGGTTTGCTAATATAAACCTACACACAAACTTGAAAGCCATCAAATGTCTGAGTATTCGTCATTATCAAAATCGGGTGTGACCTATAAGGTCAACAACTTGTATGGTCAGGTAATCTTCCCTATCATTAGGAACCTTCACTGATAAATAATTGTGTGAATGTGTGTGAATTTGAGACAAACTATCCACCTGAGGGCTTACTGAATAAGATAAGTGCCCTAATAAGCATCAGTTGTAGCCATACCTGGTTGCATAAGGTATCAGAGCATGAGGGTGCTACTTGTATGGGTAGGTAATCACCCTAATCCTTGGGAAACTCTTGTTAATAGAATATGTTGCATGTGTGTGAGTAGGGATAGAGAATGATTTCATAATTGTGGGTTAATTTGTAAATGATGGTTATATTTTGTACACAAGCATCACACACTGGTATTAATCTATTCCGTCTTACTGAGATGTGTCTCACCTGATATGAATTTCATTTTTTTAGGACCTCCGCATGATCGAGCTCAGTAAGCTCGGGGCTAGCCTAGTAGTTTAGAGAGAGAGAGAGAGAGAGGGTAACTTTGGATATATTTTTGGGCTGTATTATATTTATGATTTTTGAGTTGTATATTTGTGAATACTGAATGTTGGAGAATACTTTTTTTTGGGATATATATATAGAACTTTGGTATGTTATAAAGGATTTCGCTGCGTAATTGATGTTATAGTACTAGATACAGGTAAATGGAACACGTGGCACTCGGGCCCCACTTGGTGGGTTCGGGGCGTCACAAGGTGGTATTAGAGTATTAGGTTTTAGGTTCTGCAGACTTAGGTATGATTAATACCAGAGTATAGGAACAGATGTCAATGAGGATAGGAAATGGGTAGGCTAGGTGTTGAAAGTTATAGGATTTTGTCTTGTAGCCTGGATGCAGAAGTACCTCGACGACTTTCTGTGATTTTTCTGAAATAGTTGACAGTTTCAGGAAAAACATGGCAAACCTTAGATGATTTCGTTTCTAAGCTGTGGGACTGGTTCTTAAGTTAGAGATTTGGATGTATATTGGATTTTAGTTTAATGATTGTGTTAAGTAGGTTATGATAATGGAATTCTTAACTCTTTTCTATTATATTTTCAAAATGGACCCTAAAGAGAAGAATGTAGAGGTTGAAGGAAGAGATGACTCGGAGGCTTCTAGTGAGGAGGATTTTGATACTTCCACTATGCTATGGGGTATAGCCCGTCAAGTCAGGGCAGAGATGACACGGGATCCTAGAGAGCAGAACTGCCCATTTGTAGATCGGGGCTGTAGCATCAAGGAGTTCATTAGATTGAACCCTCTGACTTTTACGGGAGGACCTAATCCAGTGGCTACAAAGAACTGGATTCAGGAAATTGAAGAGATAATGGAAGTACTCGTTTGCATGGACGAGCAGAAGGTCCGTTATGCCACGTTTAAGATGACAGGTGATGCGAAACGTTGGTGGCTTTCGATGAAGTTGTTGGAGGGATAGAGGTTAGTGAAAGTGGCACTGACTTGGGAACGATTCGAGCTATTCTTTGACAGGTACTTCCCCTCGTCCACTAAAGAAGAAAATGATGAGGAGTTTACCAACCTAACCTAGAGGAATATGACTGCGGAGTATGCAGCAAAATTTTTGGAGCTATCTCACCTCGCACCATTTATGATCCCAAATGAGGTGAGAAAGACCAAAATGTTCGAAAAAGGCATGAGACAAAAGATCTATGAACTTGTGGTGGGGTTCCAAGTCCAAAACTTCTTGGACTTGGTGGATAAGGCCTCGGCACTGGAGAAGAGCTCGCAGGACAGTACAGAGCCGTCAAAGCAAAGAAAGAGGCTTACACCTCCCAGTTTTCAAGTTTGGGCTAGTCAGAGTTCGTGGAAGAGAGAAAGGGTGGTGGGCCCGAGGCAGGAGACGAGAGATCAAGGTTATTATGGTTATCAAGATGATTCGTCCTACCCTGTATGCCATAGATGTAACAGGAGGCATAGGGGTGACTGCCGAGTTGGGGTCCCAATTGCTATAGGTGTGGTAAGCCAAGACACATTGCTAGAAACAATTGTGAACTACTACCCAATGCACCTGCACCTAATCAGATCTGGGGAAACCAGCACGTACCTTGAGGTGGAGGTGGTCCAGCACGTGTGTACATAATGATCCCGATCGAGGCAGATATTGCCAAGGGCACAGGTACGAGTTTATGTTTAAGATAATGATGGTTTTATTTATTTGTAGATAATGCAGAAATTCAGATGGTGGTATATACTGGATTGTGTGGGATATAGTGAGTTAATAAATTTTAGAAATGTGAAAAATGATTGGGTAGCAAATTTCGAGGACGAAATTCTTTTAAGAAGGGGGGAATGTAGTAGCCGAAAAAAAATTATTAATCAATTAATTAAATAAATATTATTAAATTAATTAATTAAATAAAAAAATAAAAGGAATAGTATGAAAAAAAAAAATAATTGGAATAAATATATATATATATATGTATATATATTAGCTAAATCTTCTTCAAGCAGCTTTTCACTTCCAATTTCAAATTGGATTACTGAGTGCTTCTGCACTCTATATATATATATATATATATTAGCTAAATCTTCTTCAAGCAGCTTTTCACTTCCAATTTCAAATTGGATTACTGAGTGCTTCTGCACTCTCTCTCAGCTTCGCCATCTCTCTCCTCTATCTTCCTTTTTTCTCTCTCCTCATTTTCTCAACAAATACTTGACCGATCAGAAAATGGAAGATACCACTGGGTTCCATTTTCTGCCACCGACATTCCTACCGGAGTGGATTTTTTGTAGGAGTGTTTCTCTATAAGTCTATCGGAGCGAAATTTTGAATTGAGCTTTCCTAGGCACCACTCCAACGTTAGGGTAAGATTATGAGAATTAAACAAATTTATAGTTTTTGAGAATTTAATTATTTATTTGAAGTTTATGAGTTAAGGAAATGTGGAAAAGAATGGTATTTTATTTGGGGTGGTATTGATAAACTAAGGTTCGGGTGAGCGCCGCGGGTATAATTTCGGGATCCTTCTAGGCGTAGTTCAGGAAATTAGGTAAGGGGAATAGATTAAACCAGTAACTTTGTAATTCAACCGGTTAAAATGGAAATTATATGCGTATATATATAAAATTATCACGTGGGTTTTGAAAAACCAACCATTTGAACTGTGATTTTGAGCTTAGGGCTGTGTTATTAGTTATTATTTGTAAACATGGAATGATTAAGGTAATGAATTTTCTAGATAAATTGTGGAGATAATTTAACATATATTTTCAGTAAAATAGACGATGAACATGGGTTGACTTATTATTTCAGATGATATAATTATGTGTATTATTCAAATCGTGTGACATGAGTAAAGTAAATATACTGTGTTGAATTATGATATATTTATGAGATGTTGGAAATACTGAAATGCATTGAGAATAAATATTGTGTGTTATTGTTTAAAACAGAGTTAAATGTGAATGATAAATTGCAAGTTATGGTTTAAGAACTCCGGTGGACCATAGTAGTTATAGTACTATTGCGTGTTATTTCTGAAGAGCTAGTGCACCCACATGTCTTAGAGAGAGTGTGGAGACGGGATGGTCGATTGTGTTGAGAAAGGTAGAGTCCCCCTAGAGTCTAGACCAGCATGGGAACAACCAATCTGACTTACAGACTGAAGAGGTTGTTATTGATTTAACCTTGGTGGGCCGACCAGAGTTAAGTCCAGCCTACGGGTTGCACAACCCGTCATGGGGGGAAGCATGATAGTGTTTATCCATCTAACAGTGAGTTCTAAATGCATAATTGTTGGTTTAACCAGTGAATATTATATAACAGTGTATGTGAAATATTTGTGAATACTGAGTTTGTGAAGACAGAAGATGAGAAATGTGAAATGAGATTATGTGATGTGAAATACTGAGAAATGTGAGAACCGAGATCATGAAGAGATGAGTATTACGGAGATAACAGATGTAGAGTAAAGAATAAATGTATTATATATTGTAGTATTATATTTATTTGGGACAAGATAAAATCTCCGCCTGAGGGCTTGTTGAGAAAGGCAAGTGCCCTGATAGGTATTAGATGTAGCCATACTGGGCTGCATAACGTATTAGGGCAATGGGAAGCTACTTGTATGGGCAGGTAATCTTCCCTATTCTCAAGACCCTTCACTGATAAATAATTGTGTAAATGTGTGTGAATATGAGACAAACTATCCACCCAAGGGTTTAGTAAGTGAGGTAAGTGCCCTAATGAGCATCAGTTGTAGCCATTCTTGGTTGCATAAGGTATCAGAGCAGAGGGGTGCTACTTGTATGGGCGGGTAATCACCCTAATCCTTGGGAAACTCTCGTTAATAAAATACGTTGCATGTGTGTGAGTAGGCACAGAAAATGATTTCATAATTGTGAATTAATTTGTAAATGATGATTATATTTTGTACACAAACCTCATGATGGCAATTAATTTATTCCGTCTTACTTAGATGTGTCTCACTCGATATGAATTTCATTTTTTTTTAGGACCTCCACGTGATCGAGCTCAGTGAGCTTGGGGCTAGCCTAGAAGTTTAGAGAGAGAGAGAGAGAGAGAGAGAGAGAGAGAGAGAGAGAGAGAGAGAGAGAGAAAGAGAAAGAGAGAAAAAGAGAAAGAGAGAGAGAGAGAGAGAGAGAGAGAGAGAGAGAGAGAGAGAGAGAGAGAGGGTATAACTTTAGATTTATTTTTGGCTTGTATTATATTTATCATTTCTGAGTTGTATATTTGTGAATATTGGATGTCAGAGAATACTTTTTTTTTGGGATATATATATATATATATAGAACTCTCGTATGTTGTTAGATTTGGTGCAACCACAACAGGGGGGGTGAATTGGGTATTTTAAAATTATCACCTAGGCTAATTGGTTTAACAGCAGTATTACACAATCTAGGGTCAGTCTATGCGATCAATAAATAAACATATACGTGCAATAAAAGTAAAGTGTAGAAAAGTAAATAATACACGCAATATGTTATCGAGATTTGGCCAAATTGCCTACTTCCCTACCTTGGCTACACCAGCTCAATGATTCCACTACGACTCACTTAAACGGGTGGAGCGGCACCTAATACAACATGCCTTACCAGGATGGCGCACCTAACTTTCCTAACTAGGTCTAAGCCAGTCCGAGACTATTCCACAGAACTAGTCTCCCTCTTCACGCCCACCCTAGAATATAAAAAATGATATGAAATTTTTGTACACGGAAATACGCTTCTTCACCAGCAGATATGCACACCAGTATACCTCAAGCAATAATGCAAGCACGTATGATATGTAAATATGCTCAGTGCTCTAATGTATGCTAAACACTCAATCAAGTATAATAATCAATCCAGATCTAGAGTGTATATCAAAGCAAGATTTGAAACACAGTATGTGAATATCACAAAATCATATCAAGGTTTCAAATATGCTAGCTAGTTGATTCAAACAACTCAACAAGATATTCTCAATGTACTAAGCACAAGGAGTGTTTGAATGCAAGTTTTGAAAATGATTTTGCACACAAAAATATAGGCTTAGGTGTCTTGCAATAACAATGCAAGAACCACAACCTTCCAAGTCTTCTCACACAAGATTTATCAAGTTAAATCAGTGGAAAAACTTGATGCTTCTACTCTCAATAAAATCAAACAATCAATATAATCTAATGAGAGTATGAGCAAGTTAGATTATACATAAGCACTTTAGAAATACTCACAACACTTGAAAGATCAAAGGAAATGAAGTGTATAGGTGTTTTGAAGTAGTATAGGCTAAAATAAGATTTTTGAATTTGAGAGAATCTTGGCCTTAATCAAAATGCTATCCTTGCTAATTATTGCAAATGAACATGTATATATAGGCAATGAGGAATTTTTGACCATTGGGGACACAATGGGAATAATTAGAAATGTTTAAAATAGGTTTAGAAAAATTAAACCTATTTACCTCATTTAATTTTCAGTAAAAACTAATTTTACCTGAGAGATTTAGATGGTTGAACTTCAGTTCGGTCGCCCGAATAGACTCAGCTAAAAAAATCAATTTTTAAAGGTTCGGGTGCCCAAAATCAGGGTCGGTTGGCTAAACCAAAGTTAGTAGCATTCTGTCCGAGGTTCGGGTGCCCGAAGCTAAGTTCGGTTAACTGAACTGACCAATTCGGTCGCTTGAGGCTATAATGAACGTGAAGGTTCGGACGCCTGGGTAGTTGAAAAGTATTCTGACACTGGTTCAGGTGCCCGAGGAAGATACGTTCAAAAAGGTTCGGGTGTCCGAACAAAAGTCAATAAGTTGACTTGTCCAAGCTTCGGTCGCTCGAAGCGTTTTAAACACAATGGGTTCGGTTGCCCGAACTCTCTCAAGATTTATAATTTAAGTCCATTTTTGCCTGAATTGATTCCCCTGATATAATAAGTGATGTTGGGGACTATAAGCACTAAGTGTAGGTACCTAAAGTCCAACTAGGGTCAATATGAGCGTACCTACCTATCATGCATGATGCAAAATATTACAGGCCCTAGGGCGTATAGTCCATAATAAATATTAAATCTCAGAATGAAGAAAATGAAAGATAAATGCAAATATAACACAGAAAGCTTTATTCTTTGGCACGAACACCGCACGCCATCATGGTATGTCTTTCAGACCAAATACACGTGCACAGTGAACTTGTATGCAAGCCTTAGTACAACCATCAGTACCAAGAGTATTTGTCATGATCAAAACTGGGTGTGACATATCAGGTCAACAATGTCCCCTTTTTGATGATGACAAATACTTTTTTGCAAAAGTGGGTACAGTCAAGAAAGGGCCCCCTGACTTTATGCATAAAGACAATTAAAGTTTAATTTAAATGATTTATCAATGGGTAATTAAATTTAAATTTAACCAATGTACCCAGTTTTACCTCTTCTCCCCCTTTTGGCAACAGTAAAAAGGGCTAAGAATTATATCATGAAGGCAAAGAACATCATTTAGATACAAGAGGTATATTGGGAAGATTAAAAAAAAAATTCACCAGCATGCCGTTTGAAAATGGATAATTCCCAAACATAACTTTGTACCTAAGTGACCTGTGTTGAGTTCAATCAATAATCTATAGCACATTCCAATCAATCAACTCAACCAATACATAAGTCAAAGACAAATAATATCATGTAGCTCAAAGGACTTAACAATTAAGTACATAAGTCAAAGACAAATAATATCATGTAGCTCAAAGAACTTAACAATCGAGTACATAAGCCAAAGACAAATAATATCATGCAGCTCAAAGGACTTAGCAATCTTAATATCCTATTCTCCCCCAGTTGATGATTATGCACGGATGAAAATTGATTTTTCATTTGCCTTTCACTCATCCTTTCAAAAGGATTTTAAAATTTGATCTATCATAATCATTTTTTATTTTAGCTTGCCAAAACAAATATGTATTCCCACAAGATATAAAATTAGAAAGAATATGTGGGACTGATACCAATTGTTATAATTATGTAGTAGAGAAGGTGTGATACCAATTGTTATCAATTGTTAGAAGCCACTAGTCATAAAAATCATACCACTTGTTGTTTTTTTATGAACATGATACCAAATGAAAATTTACCAAATGTGCACATTGATACCAATTTTTTAATGTATTTAAACAAGATATAGAATATGAGTACAAAATACATTTTCATTTTCTCAGAGCCAAAAGATTTAAGGTGGAGCGGCTCCCCCTAAGAATATGCAATTTCTTTAACATTATCTTGAGCACAATGTAAGTATTTTAGAAGCACAATTCAACTTAGGCTATGTGCAATGATTTTGAAAGAGAAATTTCGGTAACATTTTGTTTGAAAATATGACTTATCTCATAAGAACCTATCAATTTCAAAGTGTTCAAGTATATATCCACAAGCAGCTCCAGAAGAGTTAAGTTTTAAAAAGAGCCAAGTGTAGATAATTTAAAATCTAAAACCAAATCTTCACACACACACACAACACACACACACACACACACACACACACACACATATATATATATATATATATATATATATATATATATATTCAATTTTGAAAAATATTTCAGTATTTTTGGGGAAAAAAATATTTGGCAGCATGCCGTTTGTAAATCGGAAATTTCCCAAATTAACCTGCACAAAAGAATTCTCAAACAAACTATATATCAAGAGTTTTAAGCATGCAAGAACCTAATTCTACCAGCAAGCAATTCTCAATCATTGCATCTGCCATGTAGGAGGCTTTCATCACAAGCATGCATTTCAGTGGTATAATCATGTAAGTATAAAAATCATGCAAGCCTAAATACCATCAGATATATATGAATATAATAAAAAACATAATCACCACAAGATAGTATCTGTGTGTGTGTGTGGTGAGTGTGTACGGCCCAAAAAAAACATAAAAAGTTGTTTAAGGTTATTACAAACCAGATGTAAGTGTATGTAAATAAAGCATAAGAAAGATCAAATAAAAGCAAGAATATGGTGCAATTGATCCTCACGGTGCACCTCTAAGTCTCCCCGTTATCGTGATCATCATCCTCCTCACCACTCGTCTTTGTCTGATCCTCCCCAATATCCTCATCATTCATCTCTCTTAAGCGCTCACCGAGGATATGAAAGTTCACCCGCACATCGGACTGGAACTCGGAGAACTCACCATAAAGAGAATCAAGTCTAGCCTAAGAGGAGGATGCCTACTTTGTCATGGAGGTCTTGAACTCCTGAAATGATGTAGTGAGATCGACGATGGCCACCATGATCTTGGAGTTGGACGGTGCATGGGGCAACTCCTAAGGGATCTCTTGAGCTCTTGGATCTCTCTCAGGAACAGTGGGCAACCATATGTTGTCAGCGAGCTCGCATCCCATTAACTTCAAGGTAGTAGAGTTAAATATATCGGAGGGCCTAACTTTCTTGATAGTCGCAAATGTAGTCTTGGTAATCCTCTCCCTAACAAATAGTCTAGACAGGATTCCACCGTAGGGCAGTTTGATCCTCTTTCCCACAATCTTAACAAACATACATCGGAGGATCAATCTAGGGAGATCTAACTTCTTTCTCGTGAATAGGCACCACATCATAAAGCAATCTAAATAAGATACGTGATCCCTAGATTCTGATTTTGGCAGTATATTGTATGAAATCAGGTGGTGTACCACCTTTGCCTCCAAAGTCAGATATTTGTAACTGGGTGTGTGTGCTAAGTCAGCTACAGGATGCGACATAACAAGATTTATGAAGGTACTCACCGTAAAGTCTTGCTCATTTATCCAGGTGGAGGATGAATCAAGACAAACAAAGTCGCGACGCTGGATATGAAACGTCTCTGGTAGGTATACGTCGTCGAAGCGGATGTTAGTCTCGAGTACCCTAGAGTAATAACCTTGGCCATCCTACCTAATATTGGCGTAGAATAGCTGGATGAGCAGAGGATACATGCCCCTGGGCTAGAAGGCGATGAACTCGTACCAACCCTAGTACCTGAACATGTCTAATATCCTGGATCTTTCTGAGGATGGGATCCTTAAAGTGGAAAATTTTATTATATTTAATCTGTCTCTCGGGTGTATGGGACCACTTATTAAGCGGAATGCTTGCTGCAGCGTGTCTATGGTCTCTAGACATTATGAGAGGAAGTTTTCCTAAAGGGAACTAGGTAGGAAATGGGGAAATGCAAGGGAGCTCTCAAGAGTGGATGGAAAAATGAACTGTTTTACGCTATTTCTTTTATATAGCAGCGCGGTTCGGGTGCCTGAGAAGGAGTTTGGTCACCCGAATTGCAATAATTGCAGATCCTCACTGAGTCTGCTTGGTTGACCGAGCAATGGTTCGGTCGACTGAAGTTTAGGCACCATTTTTCAAAATCAAGACTCGGTAACCAGAACTTAAAATGAACTGCATCGATCGGTCACCCGAAATGCATATTCAGTTACGTAAAATTAAATTCGGTCACTCGAACCTGATTCAGCAGCTCGAATGAAATTGAACGTAGAGGTTCAGTTGCCTAAAGAGTGGTCAATGCCCTAGTCAAACTTTCAAGTTTTTTCGCCCAAAGTGCTAAAGTATTGAATGGTTCGGTAGCCCGAACTAGGTCAACTTTTTCCCTTTTTACCAATCTTCAGATACAAAGACCCTTATGGTTTAAATATGATATCTAGGACTTTTAGGAATCATCCCAACCTGCCTTATGGACACAATGGAGCACTTAAAAGTCAAGAAGAGATGAGATCAAATTTCACTCTCCAAACTTGTTTCATTTTAACTCCCTTTCTTTTAAATGCACAATCAAATTTAGTATGACCATTCTTTTTACATTGTGCACAATAGGTGTGGGTGTATGGACCGGAAGAGGTACTAGTATAATCTTTGGACTCCCTAACAAAGTACCCTATGTATAGGTTTTTCTTCTTCCTATTTCTAATTTCGTTATAACCTATACCTTCCCTATCCAAGGTCATTTTCTGTGATCCTAACAACTTATCAAAGCTTTCCTTACCTCTAGTGAAAGAGTAAATGATCCTAGATTGGTCATTTATTTTCTTTTCTAGCTTTTTAGTTTTCAAATTTTTAAGACCCTTGCAAACATCTTGAAGCTTACTGAATTCTTTAGTCATATTGTTTGCCTTTTGTACAATTTCTGCAATCAGGTGGTCTTTATTATCATCATTAGAAATTTTAGATTTCAAGATAGTCAATTACTTTTCTAATGATTCATTCTTGCTTACCAGTCTTTTAATTTTCAGGTCATTCTCTCTTTCAGCAAGAATTTTAGATTCACACTCTTCTATGCATGCTTCATACTTATTTTTCAAAATAGAATATTTCTTATTACATTTAACAAGTAACTTATGAGTCCTAACATATTCAATCTGCAATTCTTCATAAGTTGGCATGCTTTCATCATCAGTACTATCATATGATTCACAATTAGACACATCATTCAAATCAGCATACGAATCATTTTCAGATTTATCTACTGAAGCAGAAGGAACAGAGAAAACCTTATTATCTATTAAGGCAACAAAGCACTGGTTACCTCCTTCAGGATCAGTAGGCCTTGAGTCACACGGAGAGATCATATTGTTTTACATGGGTACTCCATATCTCCTCTCAAGTTCATCCCAAATCTCCTTAGCATTACTACACGCCATAACCTCACATAAAACATTAGAATCCAAAGCATGTAGTAAGGTATTCATGACATCAAAATTTACTTGCACTAAGTTCCTATCATAATCATTCAATTCATACTAAGATTTAGGAACACTAGTACAACCAATGGATTTAACATACGCAATATCACCCTGATAAATGACATTCCAAAATTTCCAATATAAAGCTTTCATATTCATAATCATTCCGAATTTCCATACAACATAGTTATCACCACAGAATACTAGTGCGTGTGTGATCAATCTTCCCTCACATGAAAAGGATGCACTAACACGAGGCATCATGATCATTTACTAAATGATGTTTAAGTCTAAGTTACGAGGCTCTGATACCAATTGTTAGCTTTGGTGCAACCCCAAGAGGGGGGAGGGGGTGAATTGAGTATTTAAAAATTATCACCTAGGTAAATTAGTCTAACAACAGTATTACACAGCCTAGGGTTTGTTTGTGCGATCAATAAATAAACATACATGTGCAATAAAAGTAAAGTGTGAAAAAGTAAACAATACACACAATATGTTATCGAGGTTCGACCAAATTGCCTATGTCTTCGCCTTGACTACACCAGCACAAGGATTCCATTAAGGCTCACTTAAATGGGTGGAGTGGCACCTAATACAACACACCTTACCAGGGTGGCGCACCTAGCTTTCCTAACCTGGTTTAAGCTAGTTCGGGACTATTCCACAAGACTAGTCTTCCTCTTCAGGCCCACGCCTGGAATACAACAAATGATATGAAATTTTTGTACACGGAAATACGCTTCTTCACTAGCAGATATGCACACCAGTATACCTCAAGCAATAATGCAAGCACATATGATATGTAAATATGTTCAGTGCTCTAATGTGTGCTAAACACTCAATCAAGTATAATAATCAATCCAGATCTAGAGTGTATATCAAAGCAAGATTTGAAACACAGTATGTGAATATCACAAAATCATATCAAAGTTTCAAATATGCTAGCTAGTTGATTCAAACAACTCAACAAGATATTCTCAATGTACTAAGCACAAGGAGTGTTTGGATGCAAGTTTTGAAAATGATTTTGCACACAAAAATATAGGCTTAGGTGTCTTGCAATAACAATGCAAGAACCATAACCTTCCAAGTCTTCCCTCACAAGATTTATCAAGTTAAATCAGTCGAAGAACTTGATGCTTCTACTCTCAATAAAATCAAACAATCAGTATAATCTAATGAGAGTATGAGCAAGCTAGATTATACACAAGCACTTTAGAAATACTCACAACACTTGAAAGATCAAAGGAAATGAAGTATATAGGTGTTTTGAAGTAGTATAGGCTAAAATAAGATTTTTGAATTTGAGAGAATCTTGGCCTTAATCAAAATGTTATCCTTGCTAATTATAGCAAATGAACATGTATATATAGGCAATGAGGAATTTTTTACCTTTGGGGACACAATGGGAATAATTAGAAAAGTTTAAAATAGGTTTAGAAAAATAAACTCCATTTACCCCATTTAATTTTTAGTAAAAACTAATTTTGCCCGAGAGATTCGGGTGGCTGAACTTCAGTTCGGTCGCCCGAATAGACTCAACTAAAAAATCAATTTTTAAAGGTTCAAGTGCCCGAAATCAGGATCGATTGGCTGAACCAAAGTTAGTAGCATTCTGTTTGAGGTTCGGGTTCCCGAAGCTAAGTTCGGTTAACCGAATTGACCAATTTGGTCACCCGAGGCTATAATGAACGTGAAGGTTCAGGTGCCTGGGTAATTGAAAAGTGTTTTGACACTGGTTCGGGTGCCCGAGGAAGATACGTTAAAAGTTCTCGAACAAAAGTCAACAAGTTGACTTGTCCATTCTTCGGTCACCTGAAGCGTTTTAAACGCAATGGGTTTGGTTGCCCGAACTCTCTCAAGATTTTCAATTTAAGTCCATTTTTACCTGAATTGATTCCCCTGATATAATAAGTGATGTTGGGGACTATAAGCACTAAGTGTAGGTACCCAAAGTCCAACTAGGGTCAATATGAGCATACCTGCCTATCATGCATGATGCAAAATATTACAGGCTATAGGGTGTACAGTCCATAATAAATATTACATCTCAGAATGAAGAAAATGAATGATAAATGCAAATATAACATAGAAAGCTTCATTATTTGGCACAAACCCCACATGCCATCATGGTATGTCTTTCAATCCAAATACATGTGCACAGTGAACCTGCATGCAAGCCTTAGTACAACCATCAGTACCAAGAGTATTTGTCATGATCAAAATTGGGCGTGACCTATCAGGTCAACATATGTTATAAATGATATTATTTTATTTTTTCGTTGCGTATTTAATGTTATAGTATTAGATGCAGGTAAATGGAACACGTGGTACCTGAGCTCCACTTGGCGGGTTTGGGGCTTCACAACATACCTCTTTATGTGCTTTCCTCAACTATACAAATTAAGATATGCTGGAAGCCAAATGGGGAAAAAACAACTTTGGTCATTAATTAAATGGTTGGACCTTAATGTGTATTTGGCAAGCACAAGAGAAGATGGAAAAGTGAAGCTCGCGTGCACACGCACACACATATTCAGTAATCGAATATACTATAAAATTTAGTGAATTGAAAATAAAATTTTTTTCTCTTCACAAATGAATACCAAATTCATGTAGTCAATGCTTGTAAAATTATCGAATTCAAGCAAGCTCTAGGGCTAACTTTTTTTTTGGAACATGAAATTAAACCTTGGATTGATAATTTTTATTATATTTTTTTTTCTTATAATAAATTTTTCTTTCATTCATTTTACATTAAAAAAACAAAACAATGTATAGTATTAGTTGAATTTTGTGCTAAAAATACTATATACAAATATTTCTTTTTTTTTTTTCTTTTTTGTAACACGTTACTTGCTCAACTTGAGAATATTTTGAAAAAAACATAGTCATTATTTTTAGAAATCTATAAATAATATATATCAATGTTCTTTTTGTAAGCGCCCTCTAAAATCTAATTTTTACTTTTTTCACCGAAAGTTGTAATTCTCTCTCCTAGTGTAATCATCTCTTTTTTATTTTATTTTGTTTTTTTTTTTTATTTTACATGGGAACTCCTTCCACTGACGAGCCTTTTGTACCCCCGGATGTGGCACCAAACCCATGAGACGGTAGCTGTAGTAACCCAGATAATTATAGAAATTGATTAATAAAGAAGGAAAGAGAAAATAATTTTTCAAGGAGGCTCTGCAGAGGCTGGTCGATGAACACCGAGAGTTTGTCGACGAGAACTTTCCGAGAGGGCTGATTTCAGGGTCTGAAACTCGTCAACGAGGGTTGGGTGTTCATCAACGAACTCCCTTCCTAGACTCGTCGACAAGGTGTCGCTTGTCGACGAGGCCACGTGGCCCGAGGACTATAAATAGCCGAAAAATGACATTTCAGTGGAGAAAAATAATTTTTCATGTTTCCTTCTCTCTCTAGCTCGGCTCCTCTCTCATTCTCTTTAGATTTTCAGCTCTGATTCTCCTCGGTTCGACGATCAAAAGCTACCACCGTGATCCTGGGGAGATTCTTTACAACCTTGCTGGAGCAAAAATTTGATTTGAGCAGTTTGGACACCATCCCAAAATCAGGGTAAGTGAATTTTT
Organism: Malania oleifera; assembly: GCF_029873635.1. Classification (NCBI taxonomy): domain Eukaryota; kingdom Viridiplantae; phylum Streptophyta; class Magnoliopsida; order Santalales; family Ximeniaceae; genus Malania; species Malania oleifera. The sequence goes on from NC_080425.1 coordinate 83,479,492, forward strand.
TAGGTATTTCCAGTATTTCCAGTTTTATCTAAGCCCAGATTTTGTGTAGTAAGGGAATATACTGGTGTTTTATGAAATAAAATTAGGGTGTTATGATTTCAGGGTTAGGGCGTTTTTGAAACCCTGCAGGCAAGGGTTGAGGATCTCAGTGGATATCTTTTCAGGAGTCCAGGTAAATTATAGTTTAAGAAATTAAGAGTATGCAGGTTCAGGAAATGTGAGTGAGATGATCTTTTAGGGAATTCTGTGATTTACTGAGAAATTTGTATATATGTATTATTTCAGGATTTTGAGGGCAATACGCCGTGAGTGTGAGAATAGAATTGGAGGCGAGTCTCCTAGCCAGTAGGTAAGGGAAATATGTTATGCTAGGAATTTTAGTATGGTTATCAGTAAATTATATGTTTTATCAGATTATTATTCAGTTCACAAATTATTAGTATATTCGAAAATATCGATTTTAGAGCATGGAATTTATTTATTTAGTTGTGTGACATGAGCTCGTAACCGATCAGTATAGTATTTATACAGTTTTCAAATATCCCGTTTTACAGTATATTAGCAAAAAATATCATAATACAGTTTTCAGACTATCATAATTTACAGTATTTACAGATTACCATGATTTCTATAACTTTAAAACCATAATACTCTGATATTACAATTTATACAGTTCAGATATTACAGGTCAATTATTATAGATATTTCAGTTCAGCTATTATAGTATTTTCAGATTAGTTTGCGGTGTTATGGTTATTTTGAAATCATGATGAAACAGAAGATAATACATATAGTATATACAGTATTAGACCCTGATGAATTAGATTAGTTATAAGCAGAGTACGGTATTGTCGCTATTTCAGATTAGTGCACAACCACATAACTTAGATAGAATGTGGGAGGTTTCCATCTACCATGCCTGAAGATTGCAGTCTCCCTAGAATTCTAAGTTGAGGAGGCCGATTTGATGATGTAGATACCAGTTATCATGTCATGGAGTGGTTGTAGTAGGGCCGGGCTGAGGATTGGTGTAGTACAAATTGACTTATTCTGGTAGGCCAACCAATGTTAAGTCTTGCCTATGGGCCGCACAACCTTAACATGAGGAGTTAAATCATGATGTACAATTTTTCAGGGCATTATCACAGTTATTTTTATATATATAGATTTACAGAACAACGGTAGATATTCTATAGTACTAGAACTATGAATAAATAGTACTCAGAGATGTTAGTTGTGTTTTAAACTATATATACTATGTACAATGAGATGTTTTACTAGCTAAATTTAGTTTCAGTTATTTGTGAGTATAATATGTTTGTAAGGTCAGTTGCCACACACTAGTAATAGCATATTTCTTCTTATTGAGAGTTGTCTCATCTCAGTAATTTAATATTTTTCAGGTGATCCAACTAGGCGAGCAGATCAGGCTCGCACATAGAGAGGTCGTCTACACGACCCTATCTGTAAGGTAAGTTTTAATAGGAAATTGTATTTTTGAGTAGTAACCAGGAGTTTTGGGTATATGATACTGGGATGATGTGTAATTATGTAATTATGTTTTGGGGGAAAAAACTAGAGTTTGGTATTGTAAATATGAATGTATGTTTTTATATTTTTTGCTGCTTAGGAATATAATTGAACTGGAGTTTGGTTTGATTACGATTCACTATAAAATTTAGAGAATCGAAAATAAAATTTTTTTCTCTCACAAATAAAAACCAAATTCATGTAGTCAATGCTCGTAAAATTATCGAATTCAAGCAAACTCTAGGGCTAACTTATTTTTTTAGAACATGAAATTATACCTTGGATTGATAATTTTTATTACATTTTTTTCTCGTAATAAATTTGTCTTTCATTCATCTTACATTAAAAAAACAAAACAATGTATAGTATTAGTTCAAACTTTGAATAATTTAAATACTAATTTTGTTCCAATTCAACAAGTCTAAAATTTCTATTACTAAGTATTCAACAAGTCGTTAAACTATTAAATATTTAGTTAGAGTAACTGAGTTGTGCACGACATCATTCTTGACATTCCCTATGGAAAATTAGATACATTTGAGTAGAAATAATAACACATGTTTTCATCTTTTAGCCTAATCTAACCTGACAAATTAAGGCGACAAAGTAATTAACCACTGTATATATTTCAAACCATGTAAAGTTGCACTAATTAACTATTTTATTTTATTTTTGTTCGCAACGACATATATAAACACTGCATGTTGCGATCATAGAAACTAACAAAAATAAATATATTTTAAATTTCACAAAATAAAGCAAACCGACAATAAATACATTTATGACTACGCAACAAAAAGATGGTTAACATTTATTTTGAGAGATTAGGTTTTAAGTTCGATTTTCAACTAGTGTGAGCGATTGCGTGCATTTTTTATTATGCTTATTGGCCAATAAGATTCATTTATTATGTAAATAGTTAGGCCTAAGGAGCCAAACTTTGTTAACTCATATGTAAATGTTAAACTATGTGAATTGAATTTTGTTATCTCTAGCCTTTGCAGCCCACTAAATCTGACTTGTGAGTATCCTAATTCAAATCCAAGACTAGCAAATGAGCATGTGCTTGATATCATATGTAGTAATTAATTAACGAATTAATACACAAAAATAATGTTTTCAAATATTTTAAAATGGGAAAAAAAAGTGATTCGGGCTGATTTAGCTGTAGAAAATTATTTTAATTTTTCAAATAATTATCCTTTTCAATTTATGTTTTAGTTTTTCAAGGTTTGTAACTTAGGAAATAAAGAACTTGTTTTGTTATGCAAAATAGATTTAATTTTTGTTTCTGGATTTTAAAATAATTAAAAAAATATGTAACATGTTTTTCATTTTTCAAAAATTTATTTAAGGTATTATCCGAGTCTCTGAGAACATGAATTTTGGATGTGGATTTAGTTGTGCGTGTATTGAGAAGATATTCAATATAATTTTATATTATGTTTTGTCTAATATTTGATAATCATACTCTCAACCACAAGGTAAAAAACAAAAAAATTCAAAAGTGTTCTCCAACTATCATATATAAATTCAGAAAATTGGAAAACAATCTAATTTTTGTAATTATTTGAAATTTTGAAATGGAAAATAAAAGTATTTTCATAAGCGTATAGGTCAATTTTTTTTAATAAAAATATTGTAAAACTAAAAAAAATTCACAAATTTTTTATTTTTTATTTTCATTTTTTGAACAAATATTGTAAAACTAAAAAAATTAGAATTTTTTTATAATCAATTAAAAACTAAAAATAAAAAACAAAAACTATAATTTCCCCCAACTAAATGGGTTGCCTCGAACTAATTTACTTTTCTTTGAATATTATAAAAAGTGAGAGAGAATTTAAAACACATAACAAATCATCAATAAACAATGTTTTGATTTTAACATCATTAATATTTGTTTTTTCATAATTCATAATCACATTAGAACAATTTTTTTATTTTTAATAGTATATCGTAGAGACTAAATACAATGAGAAAAAAAAATTTTATTCTTATTTTCCTTTCTTTTCTCAATGGAGCCTTATTAATGTGTAATAAGGAAGGAATTGACATTTTCATATTGAAATTTAAGAATAGTTATTCATTGTCCATCTAATCTCTTGTTGTTGATCGATGAAACGTTTCATTTTATTATTTATTTTATGGTAACGTTACAATTCCTTATATAATTGTAATTGACATGTATGACTAGCCTATTTTTAAGAATCGGCATTCCGTGAATAAAATGTAATCTTAATAACCGAGAATCTCATGTATTCCTTGAAATATTTCCACAACACCTTTCACTTTCGATTTTTTCATTTTTCATTCTAGTTGGTGGAAATTTAAACTTTTAGCTAATTGGGAGAATCTCAAAGAAAAATGTAAGCATAAACGAGAAGAGGCGGCCCCAATTAAAAATCTAAAAATACCTTCGCATGTTTATAATTTATTCCATCTCAATCTTATATTATCCCTTCTTTTATGTCTTTCCTCAATGATCACTTCATGTTTTTTAATTGTTGTTTTTGATATTGTGTGTTTTTAGTGAGTTGAGTAACTTTTCAACATTTTATGTCATTTGTTGAATTTTGTGCTAAAAATACTATATACAAATATATATATTTTTTCTTTTTCGTAACACGTTTCTTGCTCAACTTGAGAATATTTTGAAAAAACATAGTCATTATTTTTAGGAATCTATAAATAATGTATATCAATGTTTTTTTTTGTAAGCGCCCTCTCAAATCTAATTTTTACTTTTTCACCGAAAGTTGTAATTCTCTCTCCTAGTGTGATCATCTCTTATTTATTTATTTATTTATAAATGGGAACTCCTACCACTGACAAGCCCTTTGGACCCCCCAGTGCGGCACCAAACCCATGAGACGACAGCTGTAGTAATTCAGATAATTATACAAATTTAATAATAAAGAAGGAGAGAGAAAATAATTTTTCAAGGAGGCTCTACAGGGGCTTGTCGACGAACACAGAGAGTTCGTCGACAAACAGTCTTCTTCACCTCGTCGACGTAGACACATGTCTTATCAACAAGAACTTACCAAGAGAACTGATTTTAGAGCCTGAAACTTGTCGGCGAGGGTTAGGTGTTCGTCGACCAACTCTCATTCTGGACTTGTCGACGAGATGTCATGGCTCATCGATGAGGCCACGTGGCCAGAGGACTATAAATAGCCGAAAATGACATTTTAGCGGAGAAAATTAATTTTTCCTGTTTCCTTCTCTCTCTAGCTCGACTCCTCTGTCCTTCTCTCTAGATTTTCGGCTTTGATTCTCCCCAGTTCAATGATCAGAAGCTACCACGGTAATCTTGGGGAAATTCTCTACAACCTAATTGGAACAGAAATTCGATTTGAGCAGTTTGGGCACCATCCCAAAATCAGGATAAGTGAATTTTTTAGGTATTTCCAGTATTACTAGTTTTATCTGAGCCCAAATTTTGTGTAGTAAGGGAATATATTGGTATTTTATGAAATAAAATTAGGGTGTTATGATTATAGGGTTAAGGTTTTTTTGAAACCCTGTAGGCAAGGGTTGAGGAGCGTACCAGAAATCTGGAGTATTAAGTGCCTGGGCGGGAGTAGAAAGAGTAGAGTAGAATAAAAATTTAGCATAATACAATTTAAAATATGTTTGTGTATTTCAGAATTTTAAAATTTTTTATTTTAATAATTGAGACATATATTTGTAATAAAACTAATTAGTGTTCTAGCAATAAAAATAATTTAATTTTATTTGCGTCTGTTGAAAAATTTATATGTAGGAACCCACTCAGGTTCAAACCCTTACAATGATACTGAGATGATGTGCAATTATGTAATTATGTTTTGGGAAAAAAACTGGAGTCTAGTATTGTAAATATGAGTGTATGTTTTTATGTTTTCTGTTGCTTAGGTATGTAATCGAATTGGAGTTTGGTTCGATTATGATTCGCTATAAAATTTAGTGAATCGAAAATAAATTTTTTTTCTCTTCACAAATAAAAACCAAATTCATGTAGTCAATGCTCGTAAAATTATCAAATTCAAGCAAACTCTAGGGCTAACTTCTTTTATTTTTTTGGAACATGAAATTAAACCTTGGATTGAGAATTTTTATTACATTTTTTTTTCTTATAATAAATTTGTCTTTCATTCATTTTACATGAAAAAAAAACAAAACAACGTATAGTATTAGTTCAAACTTTGAATAATTTAAATACTAATTTTGTTCCAATTCAACAAGTCCAAAATTTCCATTACTAAGTATTCAATAAGTCGTTAAACTATTAAATATTTAGTTAGAGTAACTGAGTTGTGCACGACTTCATTCTTGACATTCCCTATGAAAAATTAGATACATTTGAGTAGCAATAATAACACATGTTTTCATCTTTTAGCCTAATCTAACCTGACAAATTAAGGCGACAAAGTAATTAACCACTGTATATATTTCAAACCACGTAAAGTTGCACTAATTAACTATTTTATTTTATTTTTGTTCGTAATGACATATATAAACACTGCATGTTGCGATCATAGAAATTTACAAAAATAAATATATTTTAAATTTCACAAAATAAAGCAAACCGACAATAAATACATTTATGACTACGCAACAAAAAGATGATTAACATTTATTTTGGGAGATTAGGTTTTAAGTTCGATTTTCAACTAGTGTGAGCGATTGTGTGCATTTTTTATTATGCTTATTGGCCTATAAGATTCATTTATTAGGGGCTAGTTTATAATTTAAAAACAAAGAAAAGAAAGAAAGATTATGAATGATAATGACTAATTAGAAAATCATTAATGTCGTTATGCCATGGAAATGAATTTTACAAATAGTCTACTGGTTGTACATCAATTTTATTCTTTCAATAAATTAATTTACGTAAATAATTAGGCCTATGGAGCCAAACTTTGTTAACTCATATGTAAATGTTAAACTATGTGAATTGAATTTTGTTATCTCTAGCCTTTGCAGCCCACTAAATCTGCCTCGTGAGTATCCTAATTCAAATCCAAGACTAGCAAATGAGCATGTGCTTGATATCATATGTAGTGATTAATGAACGAATTAATACACAAAAAATAATGTTTTCAAATATTTTAAAAAGGGAAAAAAAGTGATTCGGGCCTATTTAGCTGTTGAAAATTATTTTAATTTTTCAATTAATTATCCTTTTCAATTTATGTTTTAGTTTTTCAAGGTTTGTAAGTTAGGAAATAAAGAATTTGTTTTGTTATGCAAAATAGATTTAATTTTTGTTTATGGATTTTAAAATAATTACAAAAATATATAACATGTTTTTCATTTTTCAAAAAATTATTTAAGGTATTATCCGAGTCTTGAGAACATGAATTTTGGATGTGGATTTAGATGTGTGTGTATTTAGAAGAAATTCAATATAATTTTATATTATGTTTTATCTAATATTTGATGATCATACTCTCAATGATATTTGATGACTAATTAGAAAATCATTGAGAGAATATTTTGCAATTGATGTTTGCTAATAAGTGCTAATCTACCCAATGAGGGAGTATATATAGACACTCCAAAAAATATAACCGTTTGGGAGTTAATGGGTATTTTTGAAAATGTTTAAAAAAGTTTAATTAAAAATAACCTAGTTTAACCACGTTTTACTGCGGTAAAAATTTTGACAACTCGAGAGGTTCGGTCGACCATATTGCCAAGTTTGGTCAACTGTGGCGATTTTGAACTAACAATATGGTTGACCATCTCAAGGCAATTTTGAACCCCTTCGTGTGTAATGACCCCGACCTGCCACGTGGGCTCGGATTGCAACTTTAGTGACATTTGTGTACCTAATACCTTATTCATCATATATAAAACACACATATACAGCAAAAACAAAATACAAAATTTCTCAAATTACATTATTAGAGTTATAACTATCTTTATACACAAATATATCTATTTCCACATAACTACATCACACAAAACTGAAAAAAAATAAAATCTCTATCTACACACTACCTACATGAATTTACACCTCTAGCTCGCTAGATCGGATCTTTAGGATTCCCTGAAAAGACAGTCTGTAAAGTAGGGGTGAGGCACAGTTTTGTAAGGGAAATATTAAGTTAATGTCAGCGTGTGGTCAGCATGCATTTAGTGTACAGAAAATAACCAATTCACTAACTAGATAAACACATTTATGAAAAAAATTCTTATTTTACGCTCACACACACAATTAGCCGAGGATGGGTAAGATTACCCGTCCATACAAGTAGTTTCCCTCTGCTCTAGAGTCATTGCTGCTATCAGGGCACTCACCTTTCTCAGTAAGCCCTGAAAATTATCTTATTAATTAACCGTATTCACATAAATTAACAGATATGCATATAAGACACTCCTTATGACAAACACGCCATTTACTTCCCCATGACACAGGTTGTGCGGCCGAAGGCTAGACTAATGTCTTGGGGGATCCACCCAGACAGTAGTCATCTATACTCTTTGCTAAGATACTCCGCGGGTACACACAGCTCCAACAGCAGGTTCGATTGCCCTCACCCAGGGGGTGCATTCTCCTCACATAGGCAAAACGGATAAGGCCACCCTACACCTCTCAGTACAGGTGTGGGTGCACACGGCCACATAACAAATCTCTAGCAACGGTACCGTGCTCACAATATACTGGTCCCTAAGATTTTTAAAGCATATCATGCAATTTAAATAATAGAAATCACCATTTAAAACGTTAATGCACATATATTTCCTCTTATTCCAAAAATTATAAAATACAATTCGGCATATAACCATCAATTAAAACTCGGCCCTCGACCGTCAAATAATAATCTTGGCTCTTGGCCAATCAAACAATACCCGACCACTGGCCATTAATTCAAACACCTGTATCTCATAAACAGTTATAGTATTTTCACAAGCATTTCTAGTATTTCTCAAACAATTCAGTATTTCACAAACCCCAAATTCAGATATACAATAATCCATACAAATTAAATCATCTGCCACACGGTTTTCCACATTTTAATATATTCATATAAACAAACAAACTTTCCACCATTCATTTTACTCAAAAATACCATACCATATATCCTAAGTTTGTAAAATCCATTTCAAACGGTTGGTTTTCAAAATAACCTTTAAATTCCCAAATGAATAAATAAATAAATAAATATATTTATATAAACATAACAATTAAATTGATTCAAATTTCATAAAATTACTGACTTAACTTAATCCCCTTACCTGATTCTTGAAAAAGTTTGCTAACACCTCGGCCTACGCCCCAAGCGTTCAAAAACTCCTGAAACCCTGAAATTCAAATTTCACTACATTCCTAGAATAACTTTTCCTAAAATTCCCCTAGACTCTGAATACCATAAATAGCCTAATAAAACATAAATTATTAAACTTACCCCTAATTTAGGATTGGTACCCCGGAGCTCCATTTCGAAAACCTACTTTGGTTAGATTGTAGAGAATCTCCCCACAAATCTCCTGACAATTTCCGTTCGTTAATCAGGCTTATAGTTTAAGAGAAAATGAGTTAAGTTTGAAAATTGGCCTTACTCCAAGAGATATGTTTACGCTGCTCCCACGAGAGAGCCGCTCTAGTAGAAGTGTCGATGGCGACGAGCAGAGCCCAACGATATTTCCAGATTTCCGATCGACCGAATATCGAAAACAAGATGAAGGAGAGTGGGAGAGAGGGGACATAGGAGATGCGGGCCCCAGACTGCTTCCTCTGCATTTTTTTTCTTTGATTCAGTTGCTTCCTGAAGATTAACTTCAGGAAGCTTTACCTTATCTATATATATATATATATATTATATATACCATTATAATATTATATTATTATTACATTAATTAATTAATTAATTTAAAAATTTTAATTATTATTATTATTATTATTATTTTTAGGATCACTACATCGTGGGTTTAGTCGACTAAAATAAAGGACGGTTGGCTACTCATCAGGTTCGGTCGATCGTGGTCAAAATGAACTGCACATTTGGTCGGCCGAACAGTTGGGGTGTTAGACATGTGGTGATTCGGTTGACCGTAGAAAACACGTTCATTTAAGAATGGTCGACCATGCGAAGTCAAAATGTTGTCTTTTTGACCGTTCAGTCGACCGTGACATTTATACTGCCATAGTTCAGTCGACCGTGACTAAGCCTTTTTAGCCAACAGTGATTCGGTCGACCCAACATAGTATAGTTGTACTAGTTCTGTAATAACCCTAAAAATGGCTATATAAGATTAGTGGAGTGGTTTCAAAAAGAAAAAAATATTAATTAATTAATTAAATTAATTTTAAAAAGGAAAAAAATAATAAATAATAATTAAAATTTATTTTTATTTTTATTAATTAATTAAATTATTATTATTATTATTATTATTATTATTATTATTTTCAATATTATGATATTATTATTATATATTTATAAAAGTAAGCTTCCTGAAGCAAAGCTTTAGGAACCATCTCAAATTCAATTTCAAAGAGACGCCCCTGGCATCTCACGCTTTCCCTTATGCTCGTCTCCACCTGTCTCTCTCCCTTTTTCCTTGATTTTTCCGGCCTAATGAGTGTCGATCGAAAATAAAAAAAATACCACTGGACTCCATTTTTCGCCACCGATATTTCAACCAGAGTGGGTTTGTCATAGGAGCAACATAGACATATCTCCTGGGGTGAGCTAAATTCTCACTCTAACCTCAATTTCTTATAAATCTTAAGCCTAATTGACGATTTGACAACATCACAAGAATCTAAGGATGCTTTACCTTATCTATTCCCACATAACTACATCCCACAAAACTGAAAAAATAAAAATAAAATCTCTATCTACACACTACCTACATGAATTTACACCTCTAGCTCGGCTCCTCTAGCACGCTAGACCTGATCTCTAAGATTCCCTGAAAAGACAGTTTGTAAAGTAGTGGTGAGGCATAGTTCTGTAAGGGAAAGATTAAGTTAATGTCAGCGTGTGGTTAGCATGCATTTAGTGTACAGAAAATAACCAATTCACTAACTAGATAAACACATTTATGAAAAAAAATTCTTATTTTACGCTCTCACACACAATTAGCTGAGGATAGGTAAGATTACCCGTCCATACAAGTAGCTTCCCTCTGCTCTAGTGTCATTACTGCTATCAGGGCACTCACCTTTCTCAGTAAGCCCTGAAAATTATCTTATTAATTAACCGTATTCACATAAATTAACAGATATGCATATAAGACACTCCCTATGACAAACACGCCATTTACTTCCCCATGACATGAGTTGTGCGGCCCGAAGGCTAGACTAATGTCCTAGGGGATCCACGCAGATAGTAGTCATCTATACTCTCTGTTAAGATACTCTGCGGGTACACACAACTCTAATTGCTGGTCCGATTGCCCTCACCCAGGGGGTGCATTCTCCTTACGTAGGCAAAACGGATAAGGCCACCCTACACCTCTCAGTACAGGTGTGGGTGCACACGGCCACATAAAAAATCTTTAGCAATGGTACCGTGCTCACAATACACTGGTCCCTAAGGTTTTTAAAGCATATCATGCAATTTAGATAATAGAAATCACCATTTAAAACGTTAATGCACATATATTTCCTCTTATTCCAAAAATCACAAAATACAATCCGGCATATAACCATCAATTAAAACTCGGCCCTCGACTGTCAAATGATAATCTTGGCCCTTGGCCAATCAAACAATACCTGGCCACTGACCGTTAATTCAAACACCTGCATCTCATAAACAGTTCCAGTATTTTCACAAGCATTTCTAGTATTTCTCAAACAATTCAGTATTCCACAAATCCCAAATCTAGATATACAATAATCCATACAAATTAAATCATCTGCCACACGGTTTTCCACATTTTAATATATTCATATAAACAAACAAGCTTTCCACCATTCATTTTACTCAAAAATACCATACCATATGTCCTAAGTTTGTAAAATCCATTTTGAACGGTTGGTTTTCAAAATAACCTTTAAATTCCCAAATGAATAAATAAATAAATAAATAAATAAATTTATATAAACATAATAATTAAATTGATTCAAATTTCATAAAATTACTGACTTAACTTAATCCCTTTACCTGATTCTTGAAAAAGTTTGCTAACACTTCGGCCTACGCCCCAAGCGTTCAAAAACTCCTGAAACCCTGAAATTCAAATTTCACTACATTACTCATCACAATTCCTAGAATAACTTTTCCTAAAATTCCCCTAGACTCTGAATACCATAAATAGCCTAATAAAACCTAATTTATTAAACTTACCCCTAATTTAGGATTGGTACCCTGGAGCTCCATTTCGAAAACCTACTTTGGTTAGATTGTAGAGAATCTCTCCACAAATCTCCTGACAATTTCCGTTCGTTAATCAGGCTTATAGTTTAAGAGAAAATGAGTTAAGTTTGAAAATTGGTCTTACTCCAAGAGATATGTTTACGCTGCTCCCATGAGAAAGCCGCTCTAGTAGAAGTGTCGATGGCGACGAGCAGAGCCCAACGATATTTCCAGATTTCCGATCGACCAAATATCGAAAACAAGATGAAAGAGAGTGGGAGAGAGGGGGCAGAGGAGATGCGGGCCCCAGACTGCTTCCTCTGCATTTTTTTTCTTTGATTCAGTTGTTTCCTAAAGATTAACTTTAGGAAGCTTTACCTTATCTATATATATATTATATACCATTATAATATTATATTATTAGTATATTAATTAATTAATTAATTTTAAAATTATAATTTTATTATTATTATTATTATTATTATTATTTTTAGGATCACTACATCGTGGGTTCGGTCGACTAAAATAAAGGACGGTTGGCTACTCATCAGGTTCGGTCGATCGTGGTCAAAATGAATTGCACATTTGGTCGGCCGAACAGTTGGGGTGTTAGAAATGTGGTGATTCGGTTGACCGTAGAAAACACGTTCATTTAAGAATGGTCGACCATGCGAAGTCAAAATGTTGTCTTCTTTGACCGTTCAGTCGACTGTGACATTTATACTGCCATAGTTCAGTTGAATGTGACTAAGCCTTTTTAGCCAACAGTGATTCGGTCGACCCAACGTAGTATAGTTGTATTAGTTCTGTAATAACCCTAAAAATGGCTATATAAGATTAGTGGAGTGGTTTCAAAAAGAAAAAAATATTAATTAATTAATTAAATTAATTTTAAAAAGGAAAAAAATAATAAATAATAATTAAAATTTATTTTTATTTTTATTAATTAATTAAATTATTATTATTATTATTTTTTCAATATTATGATATTATTATTATATATTTATAAAAGTAAGCTTCCTAAAGCAAAGCTTTAGGAAGCATCTCAAATTGAATTTCAAAGCAATGTCCCCTTGCTTAGCCAATGATCCAAACGACCCTTGGAACGTCAAAGAACTATAAGAAACACAAGATAAGATTTGCATACAAGTATACTCTCTCAAAGAGCAAGTTAGTACAATTTCAGCACTATATACTTTGAATGTAAAATACCAATATGAAATACAATGAAGTTCAAGTGTAGAATTCACCAATATCCTTCTTAGAAGAGGATTAGAAGTAGGAATTCAAAGGAGGAATAATTAGCACTTCAGAATTTCTCAGCAAAATAGATTTGCAATAAGTGAGCAAGAGAGCTTTTGGAAGAACAAAAGTGCTTTCAACTTTACAAGAAGATTTTTCAATTCTTGGATATGTTTTGATTTGCAAAATCATGTATTTATAGGCTTTCAAACTTGTTTCCATGTTGCAAAAGTTTCCTTTGAGAGTTTCCCAAAATTTTAGAAAGTTTAGAGCTCAAACGGCTATATTTTAAAACATGAGAAAAAATTTTTGTCCGTTGAATAGTGTTCAGTTGACTGAAGTCATAAGTTCAGTCAACTGAACTGCTACTGCCTGTTGTATATTCTATCTAGAAAATCTTCAGTTGACTGAACTTAATCTTCAATCGACTGAAGTCATCTGTTCAGTCATCTGAAGTCCCTCCCGTGAACAGTGTTCAGTTGACTGATAGCAGTGACCCCCCTTCAGTGTTTTAGCCATAACTTTTTATGTATAACTCCAAATTAGGTGTTCTTGGTGTAAAAAGAAATCTAAGAGAAAATTATAAAACTTTCATGTTCATCACTTTTTAAAATAATGATTTTTTGATAGTGAAAAATACACCTGAATATAGCTGTATCAAAATTGACAGCAAACAGAAAAACCCTTTTTGGTGCTTTTTATTCCAAAAATGATTCTAACCCTTTTAAAATAATTTTTGACTTTATAAAATTATTTTAAAGATATTTTAAAAGATATTTAGGGCCAAGAAGTTAACCTAAGAGCTTCAAAATATTGCAAACGATATTTTAAACATTTAAAGTACTTACATGAAAACTTCTAAAACTTTTCTCATTCTTAAGTCTTCATGTTTTGTTTCTTCAAGTTTCCATCTTTTCTTCAAGCTTTCAAACTTTGAGCTTTATCACTTTGCCTTTCTTTGGATCTTTTAGTATTTCTTGGCTTTCAACAACTCATTCATGTCTTCATATTCTTCAAGATTTAGTATATCATCTTTAAATCCATGCTTGGACTCTTTTAAACTTCATTTGATCCTCTTGAGCACTTTGACCTTTGCTTTCTCATATATAAGCCCTGAAATATCATTACTCACACAAATACATTAAATTTCACTTGTTTGTTAGCATCAAAACAAGATAACAAGATTTTAAGGCTTGTAAGGCCAACAATATGATATATGATTATGGGTGCTTTTAGAGTAAGAAAATTTTATAGTTTTATAGATTTCAGTATATGTGTTTATTTAATTAATTGTGTGGTATGAGAAATTATTAGTACAGTACAAAATTTATACAACTTTCATGTTATCGGGATTTATGTAGTTTTACAAAGTTATAATATTCAGTTTTCTTAGTACCATGAATATACAGTTTATACAGAAAACACGAGACGCTGTATTAACCAAAATTATAATTTATGCAAATTTATGATTTTTAAAGCATATACAGAAATAGGAAATTTAGTTCTAGTAAACCATGATATACAGATTTAGAACCATAACATACAAATACTTCGGTTTATTTAGATTAGTTAATGATAGCAATATGGTTATTTCAGTTAAACAAAATCATAGTCAAACAGTAATATAGAAATATCACTTATATATAATTATATATAGTATCAGACCCTGATGGACTAGATTAGTTTTTCAAAGCACGGTACAATTGCTATTTCAGTTTAGAGTGTAATCACATATCTCAGATAGTATGTGGATTTTTAGCAATCGATCGTGCCTTTTTTGTGGATAGGCTTCCCGTCAGTTAGGGTTGAGGTGGCCGATCTGACTATCAGAGTTCAGTTGACTTATCCTAGTTGGCAAACCAGTGTTAAGTCCCGCTTACGAGCCGCACAACCCTGTCATAAGGGGTTAAATCATGACTTTAAGTTATCCATCCAGGGAAGTATTCTCAGATATTATTATATATCTAGAGTTATAGAAACTGCAGTCATACTTATAAATATTAAAAGTATTTTAAATAGAATATTCAGAAAAATAGTTTATGTTAAGCAACATAGGTGCGCGTTATACTGTGATTTATTGATGTGTGTTTCTCAGACTTAGTTGTTTACAGCATACAATACTTTTAATAAGATATTATAGTTATACAAATTCATCTGTTACATACTGGTAATAGCATACTTCGTCTTACTGGGCGTTGTCTCATCCTAGTAATTTATCATTTTTCAGGTGAACTAGATAGGCGAGCAGATCAGGCTCGGAGGTAAAAGGGACTACAGTATTGCCCTGTCTATAGGGTGAGTATTGTTAGAAAGATGCATTTTGAGTGGTCTTTAGGAGATTAGATGGAAAATTTTTAAGTACGTTCACATTGTATGTATGTATTTTGGGAATACTGAAACTCTTGTATTGTATGTGTGGAAGTATGTCTTTACATTTACCGCTGCATAGGAAATTATATGGATGTTCAGGTTTCACGGTCCCCACTTAGATCAGGATGTCATTATAAATTTTATTCAGGATATCAGAGTAGTTTAATTTTATGATATATATATATATATATATATATAGAAAATAATAATAATAAATGGCATGAAAATCAAGTCGTTACAATTTGGTATCATAGCCTAGTTTGCTAGGTTTTGTAAACTCTATAGTGCAGTGGAAACAATACCAAAGTATATGAAAAAGGATTTGAGATTTTCTTCTATAGTTTGGAGATAGGACTTCCGTGGTGGTTTCTGTGTCTTTCTTGGGGTGACGATTTCAAGAAAGACATTGTAAACTATTGTCGGGTTGTGTTTCTAAAGTGTAGGATTGAATCTTAAATTAAGATAAGGATGTCAGGATAATATGAGACTTTGGGTTAGATACATGTAAAGATCGAAAAACGGAAGGTGCCTTTGGATTCCTAACTCTGCCATCGACATTTTTACTAGAACAGATTTGTCGTGGGAGTGGCATAGACACCATTCCTGGGGTAAGACAGTTTTTCCTTAATTTCTCAATTTCTTGTTAAATCTGCTGTTAAATCGACGATCAGGCACCACCACATGGTCCTAGTCGTGATCGTCGCCATTTTTACATAAGTAAAGTTCAAATTGGGGTTTTCTAGGCCCCACTCCAAAGCTAGAGTGGGATTTGGGAAATTTGGCAATTTGGTTATATTTGTGGGTATAACTATTAATTTGGAAATTATGGCCCTAAGAAATATTTAAATAGTATTTTATTTAGGAATAATTTAATGGAACTAGGGTTTTTGAACCAGGGTTCGGGTGAGTGCCGTAGGTATTTTTCGAGGTCTTTATTGGAGTAGTTCAAGAAACCAGGTAAGGGGAAAAATATATATTAAATCAGATTTTTTTTATGAATTTAATGAAAAATAAATTGTGCTATATGTACATGTATATGTTTCGCTATGGGTAAAATGCCAGCCATTTAAATTATATTTTTTTCGAGTTTAGGGTTGTTTATTAGATACGTATATGCGAAAATGAACTAATGAAAGTGGGAAATATTTTCAGGATAATTATGTAAGAAATGAAAGGTATTTTCAGTATATAAACATTAAATGTTGGTTGGCTTATTTTACAGGCAATGTATGAATTTTATTGCTAAACTGTGTGACATGAGATTCTGTGCAAATATATGTTAAATGTATGAGATGCAGGTTAAGTAAGTAATGCATTGTGAATAAAACAAGATATGGACTATGCTGCTTGTGTGTGTTAATGCAACCATGTAAACAGTTGAAAAATGTTGGGTAAACAGCTGAAAAATGTTGGGTAAAACAGCTGAAAGATTCTGGGTAAATGTGTAACAGCTGAAAAAATGTTGGGTAAAACAGTTGAAAGATGTTGGGTAAATGTATAACAGCTGAAAAATACTGGGTAAAATAGTTGAAAGATGTTGGGTAAAACAATTGAAAGATACTGGGTATGAAATGAAAAGGAAAATGAATGGAATGAAAATGAAATGTGAAATGTGAACAATGTAAAATGGGAAAGAGTCACTTAAAGTGAAATGAAATGCAATGTTTAAGCTATGAATATGAATGAATGTGTATGATTGAACAATGACAGAAAAGAATAATGTATTATGATATTAGAAGTATTTATGTATGTAGAACATGTTACGTTTGGGTAGGGCGCACTCTTCTCCTGAGGGCTTGCTGAGTAAGACGAGTGCACTAGTAGTTTCAAATGTGGCAGTAGCTACATAACGTACTAGGGCAGAGGGAACCTACTTGTATGGGCAGGTAGATTTTCCTATCCTTAGGGTTTTTTCCGGTAAGCTATTGTTGAACGGTGTAAGTACGAAATCAATCTAACACTTGAGGGCTTACTAAGTAAGGTGAGTGCCCTGGTATGCTTTATTAGTGACCTTAGGGTTACTTAAATATCAGAGCAGAGGGGTGCTACTTGTGTGGGCGGGTAATCACCCCTATCCTCGGGTAATCTCGTGGGTTAAATCTTTTGCATGTGATTGATTAGGTTCAGAAAATGATTTCAGAAATTATGTTAATGATTTTCAAATGTTAAATATTATGTTGTTATAAACTCATGTTGGCCACACAATATATCGTTTCTTCCCTTACTGAGATGTGTCTCACCCGAATATGAACTAATCTTTTTCAGGACCTCCATGAGATCGAGCTTAGAGAGCTCGAGCGGTTATAACATTCTTGAGGGAAAAGGGTATAATTTTGATAATATTTTGGGATGTAAATATTTTATGTTTTAAGGCCGTTGAGTAAGGAATGATTGTGAAAATGCTGGAATGTTATCGAATTATGTATTTATGGAAATGCATGTGATGGATGAATTTTATGGATTATAGGTAGAAGGTAGTAAACTCTAGTATTACAGCATTGTGGTATATGTTATATAGAGATTATGGTTATGTTTTCCGTTGCGTATGTTATGGATCATGATTTATCAAGATATTATCATGTTTATTGTTTTTCTTTTCTTTTTTTTAGGTTGGACCATGGGGCTAGTAGTGCTCATGCGAGCAGCAGTGAGGGTGCAGTGCCCTAAAATGCAAGAGGAACTGATTCAGATGCAGTATTACGCAGTGTAACTCAGCAGGTCATGGCTGAGATTGCATGGAGCTCCAGAGTACAGGGAGGCTCGAATGCAAACCCAGGCTGTATCATAGAAAAGTTTGCAAAGATGAATCCTCTAACCTTTTCAGGAGGAGCTGATCCTGCAGTTGCTGAGAATTAGATGCAAGAGATCGAGAAAATACTGACGATGCTCCAGTGCACCGATGAGTAGCGGGTGAGAGGTGGTGAACAACTACGAGGTTATTGGAGGAGCAAAGACCCATACAGATGGCTATGACCTAGAGCCAGTCCAGAGAGATATTCTTTGATAGATATTTTATAATGACTATCATAAAGGCTAAAGTACAAGAGTTCATAAATTTTTCCCAAGGACAAATGACAATTAGAGGTATGCGAAAAAATTCATCGATCTATCGCGCTTTTGCCCTCATATCATCCTAAATGAAGCTAAGAAGGCCAGGATGTTTGAGAGGGGTTTGAGGTGGGACATTTATAAACATGTGGCAGTTCTTAAGGTACAAGCTTTCTCCGAGTTCGTAGATAAGACCACCATAGCAGAGGAGAGCAATCGGGGAGATGTAGGAACATTGAGCCAAAAGAAGAGGTATGTTCCCTTAGGTTTTTAGACCGGTTCTAGCCAGGGCCCATTGAGAGGAGACCGATATTGGAGGTCAGAGGCATATGACGAGACATCGCAAGAATCAGGGTGTGCATACCTACCCTATGTGTCAGACGTGCGGAAAGAAACATCTGGGAGAGTGCCGAGCAGGGAAAGATATCTGCTAACGTTGTGGGAGACCCAGCTATATGGCACAATCAGAGTGGTTATCAGGCACCCTATGGTGGTCAGCAGAGGAACGCAACTTCGACGAGGGTTTATGCTTTGACGCCGGAGACGCCGAGGCTGCCGAAGACGTTATTATAGGTACACTTATTGATTTACCATATAAAGCTGCTGTTTTATTTGACTCAGGTGCTACCCATTCCTTTGTGTCGTCCGGATATGTTAGAGTATCTGGGGTTGAGGCACATTTAGTAGCTACACCGATTAGATCAATAGTGAGATGTAGGAGGGTACTTAGAAACTATCCAGTGGGTATTCAAGAAAAAGTATTACCAGCCGATATTGTGGTGTTAGACATGGAGGGGATTGATGTGATATTGGGCATGGATTGGCTGGCAGCTAATTACGCCAGCATTGATTGCCATCAGAAAGAGGTGATCTTTAGACCCCCAGGTGAGCAAGAATTTAGGTTCGTGGGTTTGCGTGTGCGTGCCTCACCACAGTTAGTGTCAGCTATTTATGCGAGGAGGCTACTTCAGGGTGGTTGTCGGGGATATGTTGCCTATATAAAGGAGCTACTAAAGGAAGAATTGAAATAGGCTGACATTTCAATGGTTAGAGAATTTTCAAATATCTTTCCAGAGGAGTTACCTAGTTTACCACTAGATCAGAAGATAGAATTTACAATTGATTTGCTTCCAGGGATGGCACCAATATCTAAAGTGCCTTTTAGAATGGCTCCAGCTGAATTGAAAGAATTGAAAGACTAGCTACAAGAGTTGTTAGATAAAAGTTTTATCAGGCCTAGCGTGTTGCCCTGGGGAGTGCCAGTCTTGTTCGTGAAAAAGAAGGATGAGACCATAAGGATGTATATTGATTACAGAGAGATAAACAAAGTGACAATCAAGAATAAATATCCTCCTCTCGAAATCAACAATCTATTTGATAAACTCTAGGGGACTCATGTCTATTCCAAGATTGACCTCCGTTTAGGTTACCACCAAGTGAAAGTTAAAGAGGAGGACGTTTCGAAGAAAAATTTTAGGACCCGGTACGGGCATTATGAGTTTCTAGTTATGCCATTTAGTCTGAGTAATGCACCGACTGCATTCATAGACCTAATGAATTGGGTGCTCCATCAGTATCTGGATCAGTTCATTGTGATTTTTATAGATGATATACTGGTATACTCGAAGAGTTTTGAGGAGCACAAACATCATTTGAGGTTGGTGTTGCAGATATTGAGAGAAAGATAGTTGTACAAAAAATTCAATAAATGTGAATTCTGGTAGAGGTAGGTCACCTTTTTAGGGCATGAGATTTTCGAGAATGGCATATCAGTTGATCAAGGTAAGATAGAAGCAGTGGTAGATTGGCCAAGGTCGAGAAATGTTCAGGAGATTAAGAGTTTTCTAGGTCTAGTAGGGTATTACCAGCATTTTGTAGATGGTTTTTCTAGACTATTAGGTCCCTTGACACAACTTACAAGAAAGAATGTAAGGTTTGAATGGTTTGATGAGTGTGAGCAGAGCTTTCAGGAGTTAAAGTAGTTGTTGGTTACTACTTCGGTGTTAGCTATTCCATCAAGAGAAGATGGATTTGTCATATACAATGATACGTCTCATAGGGGACTTAGGTGCGTATTGATGCCACACGAGAGAGTTATTGCTTATGCATCCAGGAAACTTAAAGAATATGAGAAGAACTATCATGTGCATGATTTAGAATTAGCTGTAGTGGTGTATGCTCTCAAGATCTGGAGGCATTATTTGTATGGAGAAAAATTTGAAATCTTTACAGACCACAAAAAATTGAAGTATTTCTTCACCTAGAGAGAGTTGAATATGAGGCAGAGGAGGTGGCTAGAGCTCATTAAAGATTATGAGTGCACTATCAACTACCACCCAGGGAAGACAAATGTGGTGGCTGATGCATTGAGCCAAAAATAAGTGGGGGCAGAGTTGTCGGCAGTGGAGATTCAGCATTCGATCCAGATGGATCTGGAGAGACTCGAGGCAGAGATAGTAGAGGGTGATCACTAGTAATTTATTGCTAATCTGGTGTCACCTCTATAGGAGATGATTAAAGCAACTCAGAGGAATGATGCAAAGTTAGTAGAGCTAATAGGAAAAGTACAGGATGGACAGGGTAAAAGTTCAGTATTTTAGATGATGGGGCTTTGAGGTTCTGTACTAGGTTGTGCGTTCCTACAGATGCTGAGATAAAGAGGACGGTCTCAGAGGAGGCTCATAGAGCCCTTTACACTAGGCATCCAGGTAGCACGAAGATGTATCTGGATCTACGAGAATCCTTATGTTGGAGCGGCATGAATAAGGAGATTGTTGAATCCTGAAGTAGTGCTTGACATGCCAGCAGATAAAGGTTGAGCACCAAAGACTCATGGGGCAGTTGCAGCCACTGTACATCCCTAAGTGGAAATAGAATCACGTCTCTATGGACTTTGTAATAGGGCTACCAGCAGCGCGACAGGGACAAAACTCTATTTGGGTGGTCATAAATCAACTGACGAAGACTGCTTACTTTGTCCCTATCAAAGTCAACTATTCTATGGACATGCTAGAAGAGTTGTACATTCAGGAGATAGATCGCCCCCATGGTGTGTCAGTATCTATAGTCTCAGATCGTGACCCCTGATTTACATCACGATTTTGGAAGAACTTTCAAGAGACTATGGGGTCACAATTATCATTCAGTACAACTTTTCAACCTCAGACAGATGGACAGACACAGAGGATGATTTAGATACTTAAGGACATGCTGTGAGCTTGTGTACTAGATTTCGAGGGTAGTTGGACCCAATATATGCCACCGGTTGAGTTTTCCTATAATAACAGATACTAGGCCAGCATCGACATGACAACTTACGAGACTATATACAGTAGGAGGTTCCATTCTCTATTATATTAGGAAGAAGTGGGAGAAAAGCGAGTTTTGGGACCAGAATTGGTGCAGAAGGCATACGATAAAGTCTGACTTATTAAAGATAGAATCAGTGCAACTCAGAGTCGGTAGAAAAATTACGCAGATACTCACCACCGGGGGTTAGAGTTTGACGTGGGAGATCGAATATTTTTGAAGGTAGCTCCACTGAGAGGAGTGATGAGGTATTAGAAGAAGGGTAATTTGAGCCCTAGGTACATTGGTCCATTCGAAATACTTGAGAGAGTGGGGTCAGTTGCCTACAGGTTAGCTCTACCACTAGCCCTATTTAGAATACATGATGTATTTCATGTTTCCATGCTAAGGAAATATGTTCTAAACCCCTCCCACGTGATATGTTATGTAGAGATAAAGCTCAGAGATTCATTGACATATGAAGAGACACTAGTGCAGATCCTGGATAGGATAGAACATGTATTGCGTACTAAGATAATTCCGTTAGTAAAAGTTTTGTGAAGAAATCATGTGGCAGAGGATGCTTCATGGGAACCAGAAGAGGAAATACAACAGAGGTACCCATAACTGTTTGGTGGGAATCAGTAGTAATTAGGAGTGATAGTTTAGAGAAAATCAATATTATTTATTTTAGTGCATAATAATTAAAATATGAATTGTGTAACGACTTGCTAATTATATATATATTTTAATATTCATGTATACTGAAATTTACACTACTCTGATACCTTCTAATTTAAGTCCAACTATCAACCTAAGCAGCGAGAAGCTAAGATCATATATCCACAACCATATATATATATATATATATATATATATATATATATATATACAATACCAGAGTGCTAGAATATTCCCAAAATACACATATATAACTGAACTAGGCTACACAAAAGTACTCCCTTCCCCAAAAATACTCACCCTACTAATAGAACAGTACTATAGCCCCTTTATCGGTGAGTCTGATCTGCTCGCCTAACTGGATTACTTGAAAAATACTAAATCACTGGGATGAGTCAACGCTCAATAAGACAAAATATGCTATTGCTAGTGTGTGGCAAGTGAGCTACATGCTTGCAAAATCTGACTTAGAAAATACCATAAATAATGAAAACTGAGAAAACCCATATACTTGTTACAGTATAAATCATACCTATGTTGCTTAATAAAAATTGATTTTTCTGAATATATTATTCATAATACTTCTATAATCTATAGGTATGTCTATTTTCTGTAAATCTGATCATACATATATATAATAACTAAGAAAATTCCTTGGATGGATAACTGAAAGTCATGATTTAACCCCTCATGACAGGGTTGTGTCGCCCGTAGGTGGGACCTAACCTGACTGGCTGACCAGGGTAAGTCAATTGAACTCCGACAGTCAGATCGGCCTCCTCAACCCATATTTGATGGGGAGCCTGTCCATATCGTAGGCACGATCGACTTCTAAATACCATATACTATCTGAGTAATGTGGTTACACTCTGAACTGAATATAGCTACGGTACCAAGCTCTGCTAACTGAATCTAGTCCATCAGGTTCTGATACTATATAGGTAGATGATATCTCTAATATACTATTTTTACCATGATTTTAAAATAACCACAACCTTGTAAAACTTATCTGAAAATCTGAATAACTAACTGAATATTTGGTTGCTGTATAACTGATTAGCTGTCTAAATATCTGAGTATCAGGGCATTATGGTACTGAATTCATGATGTTCTGAAATTGCTGAAAATATATGTTTTTGAATATACTGTACAATTTTTATAAACATATAAACTTCATGCTATTTCTGCTAATATTCTGTACACATGATATTCATAAATTATATAAATATTGTACTGTTCTGTTACCAACTCATGCCACACAAATAAATATTAATATTATCAGGTTCTGAAAACTGTATTTATGGTTTGATTAATAATATGATAAAAACATATAATTTGTACTGAAATCATACTAAGACTTCGTAGCATAGCATATTTCCCTTACCTGATTCCTGCTAAGGTCGCCTACTGTGACGGGTCCTACACCCGCAGGATTCCTCACTCAACACCCTAAAAACAACTTTTACTAGAACAAGATATCATTATTTTTTTGACTACTACATTTTTTACAACTGCTAGAAGGCCAAATATTAAATAAAAGACCTTACCCTAGATTTGGGATGAAATTCAACTTAGTCCCACCAACGATCCGCTCCGACAGACTTGGTGAGAACTTCCCCAGGAGCGTCGTGGTGGCCTCAGATTGTCGATTCGGAGACTAACGGGGCCGAAATTGAAGATAGAGAAGGGAGGAACCGCAGAAGAGAGAGAAAAGGGGATTTCACTAAGAATTTTGCTAAAAATCCGAGATTAGGACTATTTATACTCTGGCCTTTGTCGATGAGCCACGTCACCTCGTCGACAAGGTCAAGAAGGGGGTTCGTCGACGAATGCCTTCTCCTCGTCGACGAAATTCAGAACTTGGAAAAACAACCTCTCGGTATCTTCTCGTCGACGAAACATGTCCCCATCGATGAGATCCTCGTGTACCCTCGTCGATGAATCTCCTGTGTTTGTCGATGAGGCCCTGATTAAATTTCTTGGGTTATTATATTCTCCCTCCTTTATAAAATTTCCTCCTCGAAATTTACTTATTCATATGATTCATCATTCTTTGAGATAAATGATCTACTTAATTTTATTACTTGTCCTCACTTATGGCAGAGGAATACCATGATTACATAGGTAGTTTTGGGAGATTACAACTATAAAAGAAAATTCCCCCAAAATCAAAATACTACCTATCCTATACTCTACATTACAACTACACTATACTATACAATGTAAAATTATTATTATCTTAACTTATACATCACTGCTGTAATTCACTAAACAAGTGGGGGTATTTTTGTCTAATTTTATCTTCAAATTCCTAAGAAACTTCTTCTATCATATGATTCCTCCACAGGACTTTTACTGGTGGTATCTTTTTACTGCGCAGTTCCTGTTTTTTTTTCTATCTAAGATCTGCACTGGAGCTTCCTCATATCTTAGAACATCACTGAGTTCCAATTCTTCGTAACTGATAATATGGGAAGGATCTGGGACGTATTTCCTTAACGTAGAAACATGAAATATGTCATGAATTCAAAATAGAGATGGTGGTAAAGCTAGCCGATAGGCAACTGACCCAATCTTCTCGAGTATCTCAAATGGGCCAATAAACCTAGGGCTCAACTTACCCTTCTTCACAAACCTCATGATTCCCTTCAGTGGTGCTATTTGCAAAAATACATGGTCACCCACTTCAAATTTCAATTTCCAACGACAAGTATCTGCGTAGCTTTTCTATCGACTCTATGCTGTATTGATTCTATCTCGAATAAGTCAGACTTTATCATATGCTTGCTGTACTATTTCTGGCCCCAAAACTCGCCTCTCACCTAGCTCACTTCAGTATAAAGGAGAATGATACCACCTACCATAAAGCGCTTCATAAGGTGCCATCGATGTTAGCTTGATAGCTATTGTTGTAGGCAAACTCCACCAGTGGCAAATACTGGGTCCAGCTACCCCCAAATTTAACACACACGCTCGCAGCATATCCTCAAGTACCTGGATCATTCTCTTTGTCTGACCATCTGTCCGAGGATGGAAAGCGATGCTGAATGCTAACTGAGTCTCCAAAGCCTCCTACAAGATCTTCCAAAACCACAATGTAAAGCGTGGATCACAGTCTAAGACTACAGATACCGGCACTCCATGGGGTTGAACAATTTCCTGAATATAAATCTTTGCTAATTTGTTCATAGGATAGCTAACTTTAATGGGAAGAAAATGAGTTGTCTTTGTCAACCTATCAACAATCACCCAAATGACATTTTGACCATGTGGTGCTAACGGTAGCCTAGTAACAAAATCCATGGATATGTGGTCCTATTTCCACTTAGGAATAAAAAGTGGTTGCAACTGTCCTGCCGACCTCTGGTATTCAGCCTTAACCTACTGACACGTCAAGTACTATTGTATAAATTCTGCAATCTCTTTCTTCATGCCACTCCACCAATAATTCTTTCGCAGATCTCTATACATTTTCGTACTTCCAGGATGAACAGTGTATAGAGATCTGTGAGCCTCTTCTAGAATTGTTCTCCTAATGCTATCATCTACAGGCACGCACTATCTGGTTCGAAATCTCAAAGCCCCATCGTCAGAAATACTGAATTCCACTCCCTGACCATCCTGTATTTTGGCTATTACTTTTGCTAATTTTGGATCATCCCCCTGAACAACTTTAATTCTTTCATATAGTGTAGGTTGTACAACCAGACTTGCAATAAATGCTTGAGGATCATCTTCAACTAACTCCACACCAAGCCTTTCCAAGTTCATCTGAATTAGGTGCTGAATTGCTATTGCTAACTGCGTTGTATCCTCTGATTTACAGTTTAGTGCATCAGCCACCACATTTTCTTTACTAGGGTGGTAACTGATGGTATAATCGTAATCCTTGTTGAGTTCCAATCATCTCCTCTGACGCATATTCAACTCTTTTTGTGTAAATAAATACTTTAAACTCTTGTAGTCAGAAAATATTTCACATCTCTCACCATATTAGTAATGTCTTCAGATCTTCAATGCGTGCACCACTGCAGCCAATTCCAGATCGTGAGTAGGGTAGTTCTTTTCATATTCTTTTAGCTTCTTGGAAGTATACGCTACCACCCTACCATGCTGCATTAGTACACAACCGAGCCCTTTCAAAGATGCGTCACTGTAAATCACATAACCATCACCTCCTGATGGAATTGTCAGTACTGGTGTAGTGATGAGCTGCTGCTTTAATTCCTGAAAAATTTGCTCGCATTCTTCATCCCCCACAAATCTAACATTTTTCCTGGTTAAACGTGTGAGAGGCCCTGATAAGACTGAAAACCCCTTAACAAATCGATGATAATAACCTTTCAGTCCCAAGAAACTTTTGACCTCTTACACATTCTTCGGCCTGACCCAATTCACTACCGCATCAATCTTGCTGGGATCCACTAAATACCATCTCCTGAGATCACATGGCCCAAAAACGCAACCTTTTTCAGCCAGAACTCACACTTGTTAAACTTGGCATAGAGCTTTTTCTCCCTGAACGTCTGCAATATCTGTTTCAAATACACCTCATGATCCTCAAAAGTCTTCGAGTAAACCAGTATATCATCAATAAAAACCACTACAAATTGATCTAGATATTGGTGAAAAATTCTATTCATCAAGTCCATGAACACAGCTGGGGCATTCGTCAGATCAAATGGCATAACAAGGAATTCATAGTGCCCATACTTGGTCCTGAAGACTGTCTTCGTAATGTCCTCTTCTTTTACCCTCACTTGATGAAAACCTGATCTGCGGTCGATCTTGGAATACACTTGTGTACCATGGAGCTAATCAAACAGATCGTCTATACATGGTAGAGGATATTTGTTCTTAATAGTGACCTTGTTTATTTCCCTGTAATCAATACACATCCTCATAGACCCGTCTTTCTTCTATACGAATAACACTGGAGCACCCCACGGCGATACACTAGATCATATAAATCCCCTATCCAGTAGGTCTTGCAACTGATCCTTTAATTCTCCTAATTCTATTGGAGCCATATGGTAAGGAATCTTAGAGATTAGTGCTGTCCCTAAAGGTAAATCTATAGAAAAATCCACCTCGCATTCGGGAGGTAACCCAGGTAGCTCCTCTGGAAAAAGCATCTAAAAATTCTCATACTACTGGTGTATTGTCAAGCTTCGATCCATTCTCTAACACTTCCTTTACAAAAGTCACAAACCCGTGACCTCCGTCTAGGAGCAATCTGCACGCCTGCATAGCTGACACTAGCTGCGATGGAGCACGTATGCATAAACCAATAAACCTAAATTCTTGCTCACCATAGGGTCTAAAAATCACTTCTTTCTGGTGACAATCAATACTGGCGTGATTAACTACCAACAAACCATACCCAGTATTACATCAAACCCACACATATCTAACACGATCAGGTCAGCCGGTAGCACTCTCCCTTGAATTTCTATTGGATAGTCTCTGAGTACCCTTTGACATCTCATCACTGACCCTAACGGTGTAGCTACTAACAATTCTATATTTAATGACTGGGTCTCACTTCCAGATAATTTATCATAGGATGCAGAGACAAAAGAATGAGTAGCACCTGAATCAAATAAAACAATAATTGGATATGATATAACAATAAAAGTACCTGTCACCACATCCGCAGCAGCCTCAGCATCACCTGGCGTCAAAGCGAAACCCTCGTTGGGGCTATGTTCCTTTGCTGGCCTCCACGAGGCACCTGATATCCTCCCCGATAGGGCCTGGGAGCTGGAACCTGGTCTGGCGATCCTAGGCATGCACGTGCCATTTGGCCGGGCCTTCTACAACGGTAACATACATCTCTTTCTGCCCGGTACTCCCCCAAATGTCGTTTCCCATATGTTTGACACACCAGGTAGGTCTGCATACCCTGATTCTCCTGAGGTCCTATCGTTTGCCTCTGATCTCCCCTATCACGGCCTCCTCTCCATGGGCCCCTGCTGGAGCCAGCCTGGAAACCCTGAGGCGCAGACCTTTTCCTTTGACTCTGAGCTGGTATACCTCTCTATATACCATTCTCAATAATCACAACTTTGTCTACAACCTCTGCAAATTTCTTAACCCTAAAACCAATCACCTGCTCAAACAAGTTTTGCCTCAGACCCTCTTCAAACTTTCTTGCCTTTTTCTCTTCATCTGGTGCTAGATGTTGGGCAAATCACGACAACTCAATAAATCAAGCTATGTACTGAGATATGTAATCCGCCCCTGTACTAGATGCATAAACTTTACTGCATTTGCACTCCGAACGATAACGGGGAAATATCACTCGAAGAACAGCTCCACCGGCATGGGAACCGACCTCTGCTCCTTAATCAGTTGCACTGATCTCCACCAGCGCTTCACTTCTCCTGTCAGTTTAAACACTGCAAATACCAACTTCTGTTCATCCATATATAGCAGCACAACCAATGTCTCTTCAATGTCCTGAACCCAATTTTCAGCTATAATCGGGTCATCTCCTCCAGCAAAAGATGAGGGCTTCATCTGCTTAAATTGCTCGATCGTGCAGCTATGCTCCCCTAAGCTCCTGGCCATCTCAGCCATCACCTATTGGGTGACACTGCATAGTACAACATCAGTATCTCTACCTCCCATACTAGAGGTCCTGGCCTGTCTTCCCCAACATTTGTGCCATTGCTTCCTAGATCCATCCTGAAAAACAAGGAACAAACTTGAAGAACCTTATCTCCTGTACAATCCTTCTCTATCTTATTCAACTAAAATCTTATATTCACACTTTACTATCTCTCCTATTATAAATTCAAAATCAAACCCTATAACCCAGACACACGACTTGAAAATAGTTTACTATGCCTTTCCTGAAATCGTCACCCTTAGAAAGACACAGAAACTACCACAGAAATCCTGTACCTAGACCATAAAATAAACCTCAAATCCTTCCTATACTCTAGTATTGCTTCCGCAGCACTCTAAAGTCTATAGAACCTAGCAACCTAGGCTCTGATACCAAACTGTAACGACCTGCTAATTATTATTATGATTTTTTAATATTCATGTATAGGGAAATTTACACTACTCTGATACCTTCTAATTTAAGTCCAACTATCAACCTAAGCAGCGAGAAGTTGAGATCATATATCCACAACCATATATATATACAATACTAGAGTGCCAGAATATTCCCAAAATACACATATATAACTGAACTAGGCTACGCAAAAGTACTCCCTTCCCTAAAAATACTCACCTTACTGACAGGGTAGTACTATAGCCCCTCTACCGGCGAGCCTGATCTGCTCGCCTAACTAGATTACCTAAAAAATATTAAATCACTGGGATGAGTCAATGCTCAGTAAGATGAAATATGCTATTGCTAGTGTGTGACAAGTGAGCTGTATGCTTACAAAATCTAACTTAGAAAATAGCATAAATAACGAAAACTGAGAAAACCCATGTACCTGTTACAGTGTAAAGCATACCTATGTTGCTTAACATAAAATAATTTTTCTTAATATATTATTTATAATACTTCTATTATCTATAGGTATGTCTATTTTCTATAAATCTGATCATAAATATATAATAAATGAGAAAATTCCCTGGATGGATAACTGAAAGTCATGATTTAATCCCTCATGACAGGGTTGTGCGGCTCGTAGGTGGGACCTAACCTGATTGGCTGATCAGGGTAAGTCAACTGAACTCTGACAGTCAGATCGGCCTCCTAAACCCATATCTGATGGGGAACCTGTCCACAATGTAGGCACGATCGACTTCTGAATACCATATACTATCTAAGTAATGTGGTTGCACTCTGAACTAAATATAGCTACGGTACTGAGCTCTGCTGACTAAATCTAGTCCATTAGGGTATGATACTATATAGGCAGCTGATATCTCTAATATATATTTTTTACCATGATTTTAAAATAACCATGACCCCGTAAAACTTATCTGAAAATCTAAATAATTGACTGAATATTTGGTTACTGTACAATTGAATAGCTGTCTAAATATCTGAGTATCGGGGCGTTATGGTACTAAAATCATGATGTTCTAAAATTGTTGAAAATATATGTTTTTGAATATACTGTTCAATTTTTATAAACATATAAACTTCATCATATTTCTGCTAATATGTTGTAAACATGATATTCATAAATTGTATAAATAATGTACTGTTCTGTTACCAATTTATGCCACACAAATAAATATTAATGTTATCAGGCTTTGAAAATTGTATTTATGGTCTGATTAATAATATGATAAAAACATATAATTTGTACTAAAATCACACTAAGACTTCCTAGTATAGCATATTTCCCTTACCTAATTTTTGCTAAGGTCCTCTACTGTGACAGGTCCTACACCCGTAGGGTTCCCCACTCAACACCCTGAAAATAACTTTTAGCAGAACAAAATATCATTATTTCTTTGACTACTACATTTTCTACAACTACTGGAAGGCCAAATATTAAATAAAAGACCTTACCTTAGATTTGGGATGAAATTTAATTCAGTCCCACCAACGATCTGCTCCGGAAGATTTGGAGAAAACTTCCTCAGGAGCGTTGTGGTGGCCTTAGATCGTCAATCTGGCAACTAATGGGGTCGGAATCGGAGAGAGAGGGGGTCGGATATTTTGGAAGTCTTGCAATAGAGATGTACATGTGAGTCCTTCAAACTGCAAACTTATGTATTCTATCTGTTAACCATTCCATATTTGTTTTAACCATGATAAATGTGGAATTTCTAAATCGGGTCATATCCTATCTTCAGGATGGATTCTAGAGGAAAGGGAGTCATGATTGGAGGGGACAATCACGTGGATACCTCTAGCAGTGATGATGTTGAGGCATTGTTCGTACTGCATAGTAAGGCATGACAGGCCAAGAGGGAGTCTCGGAGAGATTCTAGGGAACGAAGTTAATCAACGGCAGATAAAGGCTGCACGTTCCAGCAATTCTCGCGGATGAATCTGCCAGCATTCTCACGAGGATCGAATCTAATTACGGCGGAGGACTGGGTCCAAGAGATGGAGGAGCTGTTGGAAGTGCTGGAGTGCATGAAGGAATAGAAGGTATGCTTTTCTACCTTTAAACTAGTGGGGGACGCAAAGAGATGGTGGCGATCGACAAAGCTAGTAGAGGAGGAGCGTCCAGGGTACATATCAGTTGCCTGGAGCCAGTTTAGGGAGGTCTTCTTCAGCAGATATTTCCCCATTGCCACCAGAGTGGTAAAGGTGAAGGAAGTTGTCTGCCAGTCTCATTGTTTTGGAGATGCATGGATTCGATATTATTGTAGGGATGGAATGATTAGCATTCAACTATGCAAGCATAGAGTGTCGAAAGAAGGAGGTAGTGTTTGGACCTCTGTTGTAAGGACCTAAATAATAAAAATGGTAATTAAAATAATAAAGAGGAAGGGAAATGGAAATAGTAACAGAAGGAGGCAGTCGACTTTGTCGATGACATTGCACTTTGGAAGGAATAACCGAGGGAAATTATCAGGGCCTCGTCGACGAAGACAAGATTCGTCGATGAGAAGAGACCGAGTGAGGGGTTTTGGGGAAGTCTGAAATTCGTCGACGAAGGTGCAGGTTCGTCGATGAACTTTCTACAGGAATTGTTGACGAGGTGACATGTCTTGTTGACAAATCCAGTCCTATAAATATCAAAAACCCGGATTTAAACATCAAAATTTAGAAAAATCTCACTCTATCTCTCTATTCGGTTTCTCTCCCTTCTCTCTTCGATTCCGGCCCCGTCGCTCGCCGGATCGTCGATCTGAAGCTACCACGACCTTCTGGAGAAGTTCTTTGCATATCTGTTGGAGCGGATCGTCGGTGGAACTCCGTTGAAAATCATCCCTAAGTTGAGGTAAGGCTTTTTAAGCCAAATTTGGTCTTATGGTAGTTATAAGAAATGATATACACATGAAAATATTGAAGTTTAGTATTGAGAGTTTTCATTTTCAGGGTATTAATTAGGAAATCCTACAGGTGTGAGACCAGAATTTATTGGGGCTTTTTCTTAGTAGCCAGGTAAGGGAATAAACTAAAGTAGTTATTTTCCATGCAAATTATTATTATGTATGAGTAAATTTATTTTCAAGAAAGCCTGTATTATATATGTATATTACAAAAGGAAATGCACGTTTGGGAAAATACTGTTATTAAGTTGAAATGTATATATATGTATGAGGTGCCAGAAATTATGATTTTTAGAATACAACGTATGCCTTTATATAACAAATGTGTGGCATGAATATTACTTTACGTGAAATGTATTACGATATGACTTTGTTACGAATGAAGCATGTTTTCAAGAATATGAAATGTTACAGTGCAAATGATGTTGAAAATACATGATAATTGATCTATTTTTAGAATGGTATTTATGAAATGATTTGGCGCGAGGCCGTATATATGAAATGATTTCGACGCGAGACCGTATATATGAAATATTTCGACGCGAGGCCATATTTATAAAATGTTCAGCGCGAGGCCGTATATATGGAATGATTTTGGCCCGAGGCCATATTTATGAAATTATTTTTCAGTGCGAGACCGTATTTATGAAATGATGAGAAATGCTATAATATCATGTATTATATGTTATCAGAACCCGAATGTTAGTTTAGTTCAGTTCAGGAGCACGGTACCGTAACTTATAGATCATATATCTATGATCAGATTGGTGCTAACCACCCCACGAGGGGGTGGGAGATGGATAGTCGATTTGGCTTTCAGTAGAGTGTGGACGTCTACCTGGCAGTCCGGACCAAGATGTGGCGGGCCCATCGTACTTTCAGACATTTTGACTCTGCAGTGGTCGGCCAGCCATTGTCGAGTCTCGCCTTCGGGCTGCACAACTCGTCATTGGGGGTAATACATGACATCAGCTAGCTATTCATTCTGGGTATGTTTTCAGTATTATCAGTTATAATAGACGTTTTACGAACAATATGATTTATTAGCAAATATGAAAGTATATGATTATTCCACCATGTTATGATTTATGTTTTTAGATATATGAAATGTACTATGTATAATTGCAATAAATATTCATGTTGCCACACAACTGTATTTAGTTTATTTTCCCTTAGTGAGAAGTGTCTCACCCCCAAAAAT
Organism: Malania oleifera; assembly: GCF_029873635.1. Lineage (NCBI taxonomy): Eukaryota > Viridiplantae > Streptophyta > Magnoliopsida > Santalales > Ximeniaceae > Malania > Malania oleifera. Next base: position 83,513,077 of record NC_080425.1, read on the forward strand.
TAAATGATTTTCAGAAAACCCAGAGAGACTGACGGGTTAAGGCCACCATTGAGTTTATCGAGTTACCCCGTTAGGAGGGTAAGTCTTATACGAGGATCAATAAATTTTTGTTGTATGATCCTAGGGTTATTTTGATGTTTGGAGATTGTTTATAAATACAGTATTTTGAGTTCATCGAGTTACCCCGTTAGGAGGGTAAGTCTTATACGAGGATCAGGAAATTTTTGTTGTATGGTCCTAGGGTTATTTTGATGTTTGGAGATTGTATATAAATACAGTATTTTGGTGATGTAGTGAACTCTGGTATTAGGTATATTATGTATTCTATGGTTTTGAGAATGTGATTTATATTTACTACTGTTTAGGTTTCCGCTGTGATTGACAGGTTTCCCCGTTACCCACGGGTTCGGGTTGACTTTTCTATTTATTATGTTTCATTTTATATTAATATTTTTGAGATCGTTACAGTTTGGTATCAGAGCCTAGGATACTAGGTTCTGTAGACTCTAGACTGCAGTAGTAATAATATCGGAGTATAGGATGAGGGGATTTGAGTTCTAGTTTTCTAGCCTCGATGCAGAACTTCTGTGGTGGTTTGTGTGATTTTCTTGGGGTGACGATTTCAGGAAAGTTATGGTAAACTATCATCGGGTTGGGTATCTAAGTTGTAGGATTGAACCTTGAATTAAGATTAGGAGAGATAAATTAAGTAGAAGTATATATTATGTTGGTTGGGTGATATGAATAGAAAAAGGGTTATGAGTTAAGTTACTTATTTTTCAGGATGGACCTTGGTGGCAATAGTGCCCACACTAGTGGGAGTGAGGGTGCTGGACCCCCAGGCACTGCGAGTAGTGATTCAAATGCCTTTTTACGCAGCATGGCACAGCAGGTCATGGCAGAAATTGCCAGGAGTTCGAAGGAACAGGGTGGTCCATTGGCAGGCCACAGTAGCTCGATAGAGAAGTTCATAAAGATGAATCCTCTAGCTTTCTCAGGAGGAATAGATCTTGCAGTCGCTGAAAATTGGGTGCAAGAGGTTGAGAAGATATTTGTCGTGCCGCAGTTTTTTGAGGAACAGAGGGTGCTATTTGCTACCTACAGACTGACTGGGGAGGCTGAGATATGGTGGTCGGTAGTGAGACTTTTAGAGCAGAAGAGGACAGTACCCGTGGAGATGACGTGGGAGCGGTTTAAGGAAACATTCTTCAACAGGTATTTTCCAGCCTCGTCTAGGGAAGCTAAGATTGAGGAGTTCCTAAATCTGAAGTAGGGACAGTAGACCGTACAGCAGTATGCAGTGAGGTTTATCGAATTATCTCGCTTCACCTCATACATTATACCGGATGAAGCAAAGAAGGTATGACAGTTTGAGAGAGGCCTGAGGAAAGAAATTTATAAACAAGTATCGATATTGAAGTTGCAGGATTTTGCTAAGCTAGTGGATAAAGCCACTATAGCGGAGATTGGGGAGTGGTTGGAGGTTGAGGAGCAGAGGCAAAAGAAGAAAGTCGCATCTTCCGGTTCCCAGCAGGGAATTGGCCGTGCTTCGTGAAAGAGAGGTGGCTATTATAGGGACTGGAGACAGGAGACTGGGAATCGCGGTTTCTAGGGTGTGCAGCAATCTCTAGCTTGCCCATCTTGTGGGAAGAGACACCTGGGGGAGTGTCGTGCCGGGCGAGGTGTCTGCTACAGGTACAGGGAGTCAGGACATATGATGAGGGAGTGTCCGACACAGATTGGTGCTGCTTTTGCTCCTAGACCTACTCGGGGAGGCTACTAGGTGCCACGAGGAGGCCAGCAGAGGAATATAGCCCCAGCCAGGGTTTTCGCTTTGACGCTGGGCGATGCTGAGGCGGCCGACGATGTGGTGATTGGTACGGTTAATATGTTTACATTTAAAGTTATTGCACTTTTTTGATTTTGGTGCCACACACTCATTTGTGTCCTTGGGGTGTGTTAAATTGTGTGGGGTTGAAACACAATCACTAGATGTTAGGTTATTAGTGGCTACACCGACCAGGTCAGCGGTGAGATGTAGTAAGATGCTTCATGGTTGTCCAGTTGATGTTTAGGGGAGAATTTTATCTGCTAATTTGGTGGTGCTAGATATGCACGAGTTTGACATCATCTTCGGCATGGATTGGCTTGCAGCTAATTCTGCTATTATAGACTATCGTGCAAGGGAACTGATATTTAGACCTCTAGGGAAACCAGAATTCAGATTTACAGGGTCACGAGTGCAATCTTTCCCTTAGATGGTATCAGCTGTTCAGGCCAGGAGACTGCTCTAGAGTGGCTGTCAGGGATTTGTGACTTTTGTGAAGGAAATGTCAGAAAATGAATTGAAGCTTATCAATATGCCTGTGGTAAAAGAATTTACAGATGTGTTCCCAGATGAATTACCAGGTTTTTTGCCTGATCGTGAGGTAGATTTCCCTATTGATCTGCTTCCAGGTACAACACCGATCTTTAAAGCATCGTACCGAATGGCGGCAGTTGGTAGAACTGAAAGATCAGTTGTGGGATTTTCTTGATAAGGGCTTCATATGACCTAGTGTATCTCCATGGGGAGCTCCAGTACTGTTCGTGAAGAAGAAGGACGGGTCTATGAGGATGTGCATAGATTACAGAGAGATTAATAAAGTGACAATCAAGAACAAGTATCCTCTATCCCGTATCGATGATTTATTTGACCAGCTCCAGGGTACACGGGTATACTCTAAGATCGATCTTAGGTCAGGCTACCATCTAGTAAAGGTGAGAGCAGAAGATGTATCGAAGACGGCCTTCAGGACCAGATATGGGCATTATGAGTTTCTTGTTTTGCCATTTGGTCTGACGAATGCTCCTGCGATATTTATGGATTTGATGAATAGGATTTTTCATCCATATCTAAATCAGTTTGTAGTTGTTTTTATTGATGATGTACTGGTCTATTCGAGGAGCTATGAGGAGCATGAGATACATTTGAGGCAGACTTTGCAGATGCTCAGGGAGAAGAAGTTGTATGCAAAATTCAGTAAATGCGACTTCTGGCTCGAAAAAGTTGTGTTTTTGGGGCATGTTATCTTAGGAAATAGAATTTCTGTAGATCCCAGTAAAATTAAGGCGGTAGTGAATTGGGCTAGATCGAGGAACATCCAGGAGATTAGGAGTTTCTTGGGGTTAGCTAGATATTACCATCGTTTTGTCGAGGGGTTCTCAGCTTTATCAGGGCATCTGACACGACTGACTAGGAAAAATGCCAGATTTGAGTGGGACGATAGCTGTGAGCAGAGTTTTCAGGAATTGAAACAGAGGTTAGTCACAACACTAGTGCTGATCATCCCGTCTGGGGGTGAGGGTTATACTATCTACAGTGATGCATCCTTGAAGGGACTTGGCTGTGTATTGATGCAGCATGGTAAGGTGGTGGCGTATGTGTCCAGACAGTTGAAATAATATGAAAAGAACTACCCTACCTATGATTTTGAATTGGATTCAGTGGTACACGCATTGAAAATTTGGAGGCATTACCTATACGGCGAGCAGTGCGAGATTTTCTCCGATCACAAGAGCTTAAAGTATTTCTTTACCCAGAAGGAATTGAATATGAGACAGAGAATGTGGTTAAAGTTGATTAAGCATTTTAATTATACTATCAGTTACCACCCAGGGAAAGCAAACGTGGTAGCTAATGCACTGAGCAAGAAGTCTGGGGAATCAGCGTTGGTAGCTATGGAGATTCAGTGCCCGATCATGATGGATCTAGAGAGACTCGACATTGAATTGATAAAGAGTAATACTCCTGTATGTATTGCCAACCTAGTGGTACAGCCTACTCTGTAGGAAAGAATTAAAGCCGCCTAAAAAGAAGATCCAGAATTGATAGAGGTAATGGACAGAGTGCAGAGTGGTCAAGGAGAGGAATTCTGCATTTTAGATGACGGAGCTTTGTGGTTCCATTCCAGATAGTGTGTTCCTGCTGATGCTGACATTTGGAAGACTATTTTAGAGGAGGCTCATAGATCCTTGTATACGGTTCATCCCAATAGTACGAAAATGTACAGGGATTTGCAAGAGTTTTATTGGTGGAATGGTATGAAGAGAGAGATTGCTGAGTATGTAGTCTAGTGCTTGACATGCCAGCAGGTAAAAGCTGAGCACCAGAGGCCAGTAGGTCAGTTGCAGCCATTATTTATCCCAGAGTGGAAGTGGGATCATATATCCATGGACTTCGTTTTAGAGCTGCCTTTAACATCACATAGCCAGAATGCGATTTGGGTGATAGTAGACCGGTTGTTTAAGACTACCCATTTTCTCCTTATCAAGATCAGCTATCCCCTTAGCCAATTGGTAGAGATTTACATCCATGAGATAGTTCATTCTCGTGGGATGCTAGTATCCATAGTGTCAGATCGAGACCCGCGCTTCACATCACGTTTATGGGGAAGCTTACAGGAAGCTTTAGGGTCTTAGCTATCTTTTAGCATGACATTCCATCCTCAGTCAAATGGGTATACTGAGAGGACGATACAAATACTAGAAGATATGCTCTGAGCGGTGTGTATTAGATTTTGGGGGTAGTTAGACTCAATTCATGCCACTGGTAGAGTTCGCATATAATAAGAGTTACCAGTCCAGTATTGGCATGACACAATTTGAAGCACTGTACGGTAGGATACGTCGATCTCCTTTGTATTAGGATGAGATGGGTGAGTGGCAAGTAGTGGGGCCAGAGCTGGTACAACAGGCATATGATAAAGTTTGACTTATCAGGGATAGAATCAGTGCAGCTCAGAGTCGACAGAAGAGTTATGCCGACAATCGCCGTAGGAATTTAGAGTTCGATGTGGTTGATCACCTATTTTTAAAGATGGCTCCAATAAAAGGAGTTATGAGGTTTGGTAGGAAGGGTAAACTTAGCCCTAAGTTTATCGGTCCGTTTGAGATTTTAGAGAAAGTGGGGCCGGTGGCCTACTGGCTAGCTTTACCACCTACACTATCCAGGATGCACGACGTATTCCATGTATCTATGTTGAGAAAATATGTCCTAGATCCTTCTCATATTATCAGTTATGGTGAGTTAGAGCTCACTGATTCGCTAGAATATGAGGAGGTACCAGTGCATATTCTGGACCGAAAGGAACAGGAACTACGTAATAAGAAGATTCCTCTGGTAAAAGTTCTATGGAGGAATCACGTAGTAGAAGTGGCTTCTTGGGAACTCAAGGAATAGATCAGAAGGAAATATCAGCAATTATTCCAAGAAGTCCATATGTGATTAAAGAATGTAAGTAAATAGGTAATGTTTCTTTTGCAGTTACATGTAATATTCTAGTAGTAAGAGGTATTTTAGTTTTGGGGGAAATTTTATTTTGGTATATGTAATCTCCCAAGACTTGAAATGTAACCACGGTATTCCTCTGCCATAAGTGAGGGTGGGTAATTAAATAAGTAGACTATTTTGCCTTTATTGGATGATAGAAGGAAATACAGATAGTAAATTTCGAGGACGAAATTTTATAAGGAGGGGAGAATGTAATGACCCGAATAATAAAAATGGTAATTAAAATAATAAAGAGGAAGGGAAATGAAAATAGTAACAGAAGGAGGGAGTCGACTTTGTCGACGACATTGCACTTTGGAAGGAATAACCGAGGAAAATTATCAGGGCCTCGTCGACGAACACAGGGGATTCGTCAACGAGGGTATAAGAGGACCTCGTCGACGAAGATAAGATTCGTCGACGAGAAGATACCGAGAGAGGGGTTTTGGGGAAGTCTAAAATTTGTTGACGAAGGTGCAGGTTCGTCGACGAGGTGACGTGTCTCATTGACGAATCCAGTCCTATAAATATCAAAAACCTGGATTTAAACATCAAAATTTAGAAAAATCTCTCTCTCTCTCTCTCTCTCTCTCTCTCCATTTGGTTCCTCTCCCTTCTCTCTTTGATTACGACTCTGTCGCTCACCGAATCAACGATCTGAAGCTACCACGACGCTCCTAGAGAAGTTCTCTACATATCTGCTGGAGCGGATCGTCAGTGGAACTTCGTTGAAAATATCCTTGAGTTGAGGTAAGGCTTTTTAAGCCAAATTTGGTCTTACGGTAGTTATAGGAAATGATATACACGTGAAAATATTGAAGTTTAGTATTCGGAGTTTTCATTTTCAGGGTATTGATTAGAAAATCCTACGGGTGTGAGACCAGAATTTATAGGGGCTTTTTCTCAGTAGTTAGGTAAGGGAATAAACTAAAGCAATTATTTTCCATACAAATTATTATTATGTATGAGTAAATTTATTTTTAAGAAAGCTTGTATTATATATGTATATTACAAAAGGAAATGCACGTTTGGGAAAATATTTCTATTATGTTGAAATGTATATATATGTATGAGGTTCTAGAAATTATGATTTTTAGAATACAATGTATGACTTTATACAGAAAATGTGTGACATGAATATTACTTTACGTGAAATGTATTACGATATGACTTTTTTACGAATGAAGCATGTTTTCAGGAATATGAAATGTTACAGTGCAAATGATGTTGAAAATACATGATAATTGATCTATTTTCATAATGGTATTTATGAAATGATTTCGGTGTGAGGTTGTATATATATATGAAATGATTTCGGCGCGAGACCGTATATATGAAATGATTTCGGCGCGAGGCCATATATATGAAATGATTTCGGCACGAGGTCATATTATAGCATTTCTCATTATTTCATAAATGCGGCTTCGCACCGAAAAATCATTTCATAAATACGGTCTCGCGCTGAAATCATTTCATATATATATACAACCTCACACCGAAATCATTTCATAAATACCATTCTGAAAATAGATCAATTATCATGTATTTTCAACATCATTTGCACTGTAACATTTCATATTCCTGAAAACATGCTTCATTCGTAAAAAAGTCATATCGTAATACATTTCACGTAAAGTAATATTCATGTCACACATTTTCTGTATAAAGTCATACATTGTATTCTAAAAATCATAATTTCTAGAACCTCATACATATATATATATATACATTTCAACATAATAGAAATATTTTTCCAAACGTGCATTTCCTTTTGTAATATACATATATAATACAAGCTTTCTTGAAAATAAATTTACTCATACATAATAATAATTTGTATGGAAAATAACTGCTTTAGTTTATTCCCTTACCTAACTACTGAGAAAAAGCCCCTATAAATTCTGATCTCACACCCGTAGGATTTTCTAATCAATACCCTGAAAATGAAAACTCCGAATACTAAACTTCAATATTTTCACGTGTATATCATTTCCTATAACTACCGTAAGACCAAATTTGGCTTAAAAAGCCTTACCTCAACTCAAGGATATTTTCAACGAAGTTCCACTGACGATCCGCTCCAGCAGATATGTAGAGAACTTCTCTAGGAGCGTCGTGGTAGCTTCAGATCGTTGATTCGGTGAGCGACAGAGTCGTAATCAAAGAGAGAAGGGAGAGGAACCAAATGGAGAGAGAGAGAGAGAGAGAGAGAGAGAGAGAGGTGGCCATGGAGAGAGAAAATGAAAGTGGCGCAGGGGGAGGGGCGTGAGCTCTTTGAGAATCCAGAAGACAAGATGCAAAATTGAATTTGATAGATTGCATGCAATCTTACCCACTAATACTATTATGTTAATATATCTACATAATATATCTACTTTAACCTAAATATATATATATATATATATATATATATTATAATAATATTTCAAATGTCATTCATGCATTTATTGCATTCCACATTACTTTATCCAATATGTATACTTATATATTCATCTTATTATTTATTTCATTAATTCAATTTAATAATAATAATTAATTAATAATAATAATAATTTTTTTTCCTTGGGGTTACTTCATAAGTTGTGTGGTTATTAGTTACTTTCATGTATTTGAGAGAGATGTTAGTATAAGAGTGTGATGTAATGAGACTTTATGTCATATATATCCACGGTATTCCTTCGCCATAAGCAAGGGTATGTAATAAACTTGGGCCGGAGCCGCTATGTGGGTGGCTGCCGACTCTTCTATAAAACTGAGTTGTAAGTTAGAGCATGTTCGGTATCAGTTAGCAAATTTTGAGGACGAAATTCCTATAAGGAGGGGAGATTGTAGAGACTCGAACCCGTAAAAAATAAGAAAAGTATAAAAAGGGGATTTTGCAAGCTTCGTTAACGAAGCCAATGTTCTCGTCGACAAATGCCCTTCAGTGCTTCGTCGCCGAATTCAGAGTCTCGTCGACAAAGAAATCCCGACCGAGAAACCCAAAATTCTCTCTCTCTCTCTCTCTCTCTCTCTCTCTCTCTCTCTCTCTCTACAGTTTGTCGCCCGTTTTCGACGATCGAAAGTTACTGCGAGGATCAAGGAGCTAGGATCTACAGTTCTAATGGATTATATATTTGATTTGGTGAAAAGGGTTAGGATTTGGTTTTCGAGCTTTTTGGTTTCTGTTTCGAAATCAAGTAAAAGGATTATGTTTAATGCAGTGTTTTATCATTTTTGAACCGATAGAAATGATTGTGGGGTGAGTATTTATGTTTTCAATTATTCTTTTAAAAACCAATGATTCGAAATGCTTGTTTTCAAACCTAGGATGTACGGTATGATATTTTGTATAAAAATGAACGGTGGAAAGTTCGGTTTGATCCTACAAACCATTTATTCAATGTTTTCTATGGTTACCTACAGGCTATGTTTTAAATATGGAAAATTGTGTGGCATATGGATATGTTTGCGCAATACTGAACTGTTTGCAAAAATACTAGAATTATTTTGAGAAATGTAGGAACTTATGAGAGGTTCGAGGTCAAGTTTGTATTAAATGACCGAGATAGGGTTTAATAAATAATAGAGTTTATTTTTAGGTTGGAGTTTGTATTAAACAGCCGAGTTGTAACAGAAGGGTTGAGGCCTAAGATTTGTACTTTATGAGAGGGAAGAGGCCCAAGTGGTGTTAAAGTGGTGTTAAATGGCGAGTGGACGGGTTTTGTGAAATGAGTTTTAGAGTACAATTTTATTAACTTAAATTACACGATATGCTTTAGGAAACCTGTGAACCCAATGTCGCGAGCGCGGTACCGTTGCTAGAGAGAGTTTCACTATTTGACCACATGTGCCCACATTTACGAGCGTGTGGTGTTGGGCGGTCCTAGCCGATTGACCTAGATGTAATCAGACCTGTAAGCGAGCTTGCAGAAGCCTACTGACGTATATAGTAGGGGGTTGACTTGGCTTGGGTTGATCCTCGGTTTTTTGTCCAGCGTTTGGGCCACACAACCTTGACCACTGGGGTTTATACATGGCGAGAAATTCCAGGGTGTATCTTTTATGTATATATGTATATTTATGTAATGATGTAAATGTTTTTCTAGTACTGATTTATGTTTTGAGAAATGAGAAATGAGTAGGCATACTATGTTCAATAAAAGAGAGACGTATGTTTCTAGTATACACTGAAAAGCATGCTGCCACACACTGTCATTAACTTAATCTTCCTTACTGAGAGGCATCTCACCCCATTGTACAACATATCTTTTCAGGGAATCTCAGAGATCAAGTTTAGTAGGATCCAAGGGGTGGAGACTAGTGTAGTTATTTTTTTGATTGTCTTCAAGAACTCATATATGAGTAGTTATTGTAGTATGCCTTCAGGCTTGTATTTATGGTCGTGTGGACCGAGTTTGTGGACTTATTATATTGAGATGTAATGTGTGTATGGACAGAACCTTGATATATATGTTGATTTAGACTCTGGTAATAGTATGTTGAGATTTTTTCATTATTCCACTGCATATCGTGTATGATATGATGGTATTAGGTACTCAGAGGTCACTAAAGTGGCAACCTGGGCCCACGTGTCAGGTCAGGACGCTACATAACGAGCATCGATCGAAAATCAAGAAATACCGTTGGACTCCATTTTCTGCCACTGACATTTTTACTGGAGTGGATTTGTCATAAAAGTGGTGTAGACATATCTCATAGGGTAAGTTAAATTCTCACTCGTATCTCAATTTCTAATAAATCTTAAGCCTAATTGACGATTGGATACCACAACAAAAATCTAGGTATGATTCTCTACAAGTCTAACAGAGTGGATTTCTTGTGGGGTCGTAGTCATAACCCTAAAATTAGGATAAGGGGGTTATTGAAGGGCTAATAATTATTTAATTAATGTAGATTTAGAAATTTTAGAATATTGGGCATTCTAAGGTTGAACTAAGGCTATTAAATTCAAGGTTTGGGTAAGCACTGCAGGTGTAATTTCGGGACCCTGCAAGCATAATTTAGGAAACCAGGTAGGGGTGTTAAATATTAGTTTAAATGTTAATTTGGAGTATATGAAGCTTAGGGAAGGTTATATGGGTATTATTTTGGGAAATGAGTTAATTAATCTGGGGAAAAAGCGAATTGCGGGATTTTGAGGTTGGTACGCCAAGGACGTAAGGGTGGAATTGGAGGCAAGCCTCTCAGTCAGATAGGTAAGGGAAATATGATATACCAGATGATTTAGAAATACTTACCAATAAAATGTGATACATGAATATGAGTGTTTTCAGAGTAAGAAAATTTTATAATTTTACAGATTTCAATATATGTGTTTATTTAATTAATTATGGCATGAGAAATTATTAGTACAGTACAAAATTTATACAACTTTCTTATTATCGGGATTTATGCAGTTTTACAAAGTTATAATATTTAGTTTTCTTAGTACCATGAATATACAGTTTATACAGAAAACACGAGACGCGGTATTAACCAGAATTATGATTTATGCAAATTTATGATTTTTACAGCTTATACAGAAATAGGAAATTTAGTTCCAATAAACCATGATATACAGATTTAGAATCATAATATACAGATACTTCAGTTTATTCAGATCAGTTAATTACAGCGTTATGGTTATTTTAGTTAAACAGAATCATGGTTAAACAGTAATATAGAAATATCAGTTACATAATTATATATAGTATCAGACCCTAATGGATCAGATCAGTTTTTCAGAGCATGGTACCGTTGCTATTTCAATTCAGAGTGCAACCACATATTTCAGATAGTATGTGGATTTTTAGCAGTTGATCGTGTCTTTGTTGTGGATAGGCTCCCCGTTAGTTAGGGTTGAGGTGGCCGATCTGACTATTAGAGTTCAGTTGATTTATTCTGGTCAGCCAACCAGTGTTACATCCCACTTATGGGTTGCCCAATCCTCTCATGAGGGGTTAAATCATGACTTTAAGTTATCCATCCCGAAAAGTATTCTCAGATATTATTATATATCTAAAATTATAAAGACTGCAGCCATACTTATAAATATTAAAAGTATTTTAAATAGAATATTTAGAAAAAATAGTTTATGTTAAGCAACATAGGTGTGTGTTATACTGTGATTTATTTATGTGTGTTGTCTCAAACTCAGTTATTTACAACAAACAGTATTTTTAATCAGATATTACAGTTATACAAACTCATCTGCCACACACTGGTAATAGCATACTTCGTCTTACTGAGCGTTGTCTCATCCCAGTAATTTATGACTTTTCAGGTGAACCAGATAGGTAAGTAGATCAGGCTCGGAGGTAGAAGGAATTGTAGTACTGCCTTGTCTGTAAGGTGAGTATTGTTAGAAAGATGCATTTTGAGTGGTTTCTAGGAGATCAGATAGAAAATTTTGGGGGATGTTCACGTTGTATGTATGTATTTTGGGAATACTGAAACTCTGGTATTGTATGTGTGGAAGTATGTCTTTACATTTACCGTTGCATAGGAAATTATATGAATGTTCAGGTTCCATGGTCCCCACTTAGATCGAGATGACGTTATATATATATATAGAAAAAAGAAATAATAATAAATGGCATGAAAATTAGGTCGTTACAAGTTCGGTCAACCGATGCCCTTTCAAAGTTAATTTTATGTCCTAATTTTTTTTTGAAATCACCCTTGTTCACATAAGTATAACTTTTGAGTTATAGGAGACTTTTCATGTGATGTTTAGGTACCTAAAGTCAATTTATGATCATTGAGCTTATCTGTCCTATCATGCATGCAATGCATTAGTTATTACAGACCATATAAAATTACAAACCCAAAATAAATTAGACGATAAATAAATTGTCTTCATTTCTTTATGGTTCTTTGGCCTCTTTGCTCTTCACATGCCCTAGTTGATGAGATTTTTGTGTTCCTTATGGTTTCCTTGTGTTCCTACCCTTAGTGCATGCAACGAATGATCCTGTTCAAAGAGCTTAGTGCACAGGTAAGAATTATTGGATTTATCATAATCAAAATAGGAAGGACTCATAGAGTCAACAAGAGGCTTTCCTAAGGTTAGGACTGCAATTCTAAAATTTATTTCTCATTTTCCTAACAATGACATGTATTTTTTAACCTAAGATGCACTTTCAAGTTTATGAAAGGATCTTTCTTCTTTTGGTATATTATTGTACCGTAAAAGAAATTATCAATCGAGTGTGTGTGCACAAACAATTTTCAATGACTTTTTGAATCAAAAAGAAGCATTGCTCCTACAGATTTTCTTGAGGTTGAAACATACTCCAATTAAGATATAAGTTTATTATTTCTACACTGTAGAAATTCCAAATCTTTTCCCAAAAGAGCTTTTAAATAACTAAGTTTGCGTTAATATATATATTAGAAGTGTAGAAAAAAATAACATCAATAAAGAGATAGATTGAAACCCAAATAAATAAAAAAAGGGGGCAGGGGGAAGAATGAACCATAGAAATATAGAGTATCTAAGGAAAATATGAAAGACAAGAATTTGGTATAAACTTAATTAGTGATTGTGGTAATGCTTTTAGGTCCCAATTTAAAAAGAAAAAAGAAAAACTAATGTCTTCTTTTTCTTTCTTTTTTCAATAAATTCCAACATCACCACTAAAAAAATGTTTTTTTTTTCTTTGTCCTATGATCTTTTTTTTTTTAAGAAGGGCGGCACCTCCATTTATTTATTGATAACCCCTCACTTTTGGTGGAGGAATACCATGGTTACAAGACAATCAATGAGAGATAACAAAAGACAAACGTTAAAAACCTCCCAAAGAATAACACCAACATCCAGCCAAAACCGGGTTACAAGTCCAAATAAAACGAAACAAATCAGGACCTCCAAAACAAACCTCACACAAATGAGTCATCAATAAAGTCATATAAGAAGATGGATTAATTGAAACTAAAATAAATAAAGGGAGAGAGAGAGAGAGAAAGAAGTACTATAGAGAAATCAAGGCATGTTGGAAAAGGAAATTTTCTAGTCACCAAGTTGCAAGAGGAGCTTTTACTAGTTAGGAAGCTTTATTTTTTGGATCACAGCATATATTTGGGACATAAAAACCAAAAGGAACATTATAATCATTCATACGAAATTCATGTTCAATTTTCCTTGGTGACATTTTCTCCTAAGAGCTTTCATTCCTACTTTTCAATTTTCTTGTCACCAAAACTTGTGCAAATGTGTCACGTTTTCTATGGGCATACTTTTATCCTCCACACAAATTCACCATATATAGCCCTGCAAGCCTGCCTTCTCTTTTAATTCCCACAAAGCAGCCATGGCACTGTGTTCTACAAGGCTACTTTGCTTGTTTTCTCTCTTGTTTAGCCATGCTGTTGTCCATCTTGAAGCCTCCCACCAGGTCTACAAAAACTTTCAATCTCTTCAGTGCAACTCTTCTGCGTACCAACCTTACAGGACCTCTTTTCACTTCCAGCCTCTCAATAACTGGATGAATGGTATCGCTTCACTAGCTGTTGTGTGTATTTTTTAATGTTCTTCCAAAAGTTTGGCTTTCACCCTTCTTTCATTTCTCTAAACTCTTGATTTTGTCTTGTTTGTGTCATTTGACATGTCTGCTTGTGGAATGGACTAATGGGTGTGTGTTGGGGGATTCACAGATCCTAATGGTGAGTTCTTTTTTGTTGTTAACAATGTTTCTGTATTCAGATAATATCCCAATGCATGTCACTTCAGGTCATGAACTTTGAGAGAAAAAAGGAAAATGGAGTCAAAATTACAGACATAATGTCTAAGATGTACCTAATGTGGATCTGGACACAGAAAGAAACATTCTAACCGTTGGGTGTGTTTGGTTTTCCATGTCCTGATGCTTGGTTTGTATATTTGTTAATAATTAAACTTTCAGGGGTAATGATATACCATGGAATTTACCATCTGTTTTACCAGTACAATCCTCTTGGAGCAGTTTGGGGCAACATTGTTTGGGCCCACTCAACATCCAAGGATCTCATCAACTGGATCCCTCTTGATCCTGCAATCAGCCCATCACAGCCGTCCGATATCAATGGCTGCTGGTCGGGCTCTGCTACTATCCTCCCAGGGGACAAACCAGTCATTGTCTACACTGGAATTAACCCACAAAATCAGCAGGTCCAAAATTTGGCCATGCCCAAGAACCAATCTGATCCATACCTCAGAGAATGGATCAAGTATCCTCATAACCCATTAATGGCGCCAACTCCCATTAGCAAGATCAACGCAAGCTCATTTAGAGACCCAACCACAGCCTGGCAAGGCCCTGATGGGTTATGGAGGCTAATTGTTGGCAGCGAGATTGGTAACACAGGAGTGGCTATTTTATATACAAGCAAGGATTTTTTACATTGGATTCTAGCTCATTACCTACATTCTTCCAAAGCCACTGGAATGTGGGAGTGCCCAGATTTTTATCCCGTTCAAATTAACAGCAGCAAAGGACTTGACACATCCACAACCGGTGCGAACATTAAGCATGTGCTTAAGCTTAGCCTGGATGACACTAAGCATGACTACTACACAGTTGGGTCTTATAACCCGAACAAGGATATCTATACTCCTGATAAGGGATCCGTGGACAATGATTCAGGATTGAGGTATGATTATGGGAAGTTTTATGCTTCAAAGACCTTCTTCGACAGTTCCAAACACCGGAGGATCTTGTGGGGTTGGATTAATGAATCCTCGAGTCAGGAAGATGATATTAAAAAGGGGTGGTCTGGACTTCAGGTGACTATTGAATTCACAACTTACACAAATTACTGCCGGGATAACTGAAATAAGTTGTTCCATGGTTAAGCTATATATAAGTCATCTAAAATTTAAACTAACCAGTTTAAGTTACCAAGTTGATCACCATGCTTAATTGGACAAGTCAAATGAACAGTTAGTGTCAAGTTACTAGTTACTTTGATTTTGCAGGCTGTTCCAAGGAGCATCTTGCTTGATAAATCTGGAAAACAATTGGTACAATGGCCGGTCGTAGAGGTCAAAACGCTTCGTGGGAAACCTGTGGGCATGAACAACATTGAGCTTAGAGGAGGGTCAGATCTTGAAATTCCTAACATTAAGGCTACACAGGTAACTATTTTTTTTTTTCCCCCTCTATCACAAGCTCACCAATTAGTGGTGCATTTTGCCACAATTCCCACAAAGCGGAAAAGAAAATAAAATAAAAAGGACTTTCCTTTATGTCAAGATTGAAAGCATTTACAACAATCCCTAAATAGATTATAGTCAACCTTAGTGATATTAGATATGCATTGGAAAAGTATACATATCTTTTGCTTTTTCCTAAACTTGATTTCTTATTTGTTTTGGTTTTGCAGGCAGATGTGGAGATTTCATTTAAAATAAAAGATTTTAAGAGAGCAGAGGCTCTGAACCCAAGTTGGACAAACCCACAGGACCTTTGTACTCAGAAAGGTGCATCCGTCAAAGGTGGACTAGGACCCTTTGGGTTGCTGGTCCTGGCTTCTAAGGGCTTGGAAGAGTACACGGCTGTGTTCTTTAGAATATTCAAATCTAAAAATGGTTATGTGGTGCTCATGTGCAGTGACCAAAGCAGGTCCTCTCTCTCTCTCTCTCTCTCTCTCTATATATATATCAGTTCATACCAAGAACTTATGAACTTCTGTTAACAGGTCCTCATTATATGAAAAAAATGACAAAACTACCTATGGAGCTTTTGTGAACATGGATCCTGTTAGTGAGGAAGTGTCCCTAAGGACCTTGGTGAGTTGATATTATATATGTGTATATATTCCTAAGGTTTCAATTCAACCACGCAAGATGATCAAATAAATTAAAAGGAGTAAGAAGGTTGGCTAGTGTTGATAACTGGTGACCAAAGAAAATTCCCCAAACACCTATTTCCCATTTTCCCCCTATAGCTCTTGCATCCATCTAATTATCAAATTACACGACTTTTTTAATAACAACATACTGAAGTGCATGCAATGCATAGAAGAAAACAAAATTTTCTTTTTATGATGTTAAAATTAAATTGTTAGATGATAGCTTCTGAGATCGATGAGCTGATATGAATAAAGATTAAAAAGTCATAAGTTTTGGTTGGATTCCCCGAGGTAAAAGGATATTATCTTTTTGTCTTTGGTGAAGAACTGGAGCCGAACTCTTAAGACACTGCGGGTTTTATCAGTTTTTCAATTCTTCGCATGCGTCTTTTAGAGCAAATAGGCCAAAAAAAAAAAAGAGAAAGAAAAGGATTCTCACTGCTGATCAGAAAGTATCAAATCCATAAAAATGAGGACCGCCACCAATGAATGTGGAACCTGCAGTGTGATAAAATAAAACATGATGAGTTTTCTTTACCAGAAAAAAATATGCTTTCAAGTTGCTGAAAGTGGGGGTAAATTCCCAATGCAAAAAAAAAAAAAAGTGCACTGGCAATGATTGTGCTTTTCCCTATCCGAAAGAAGTAAGAGATTGAGTATACATTTTTACACATGCAATGCAACAATTCCTGAACCATCTTTTTGTGGCTTATCTTCGCAAGGTCATTTTCTTGCATTTGGGGAGGCATGCTTTCAGCTCAACTCTCTTTCGTGTGGCATGAATTTGAGTTTTAGATTTAGATTTGTGTATATTTGTACAAAACTGAGTATAGAAATATACTAGTGCTGCATTTTGGAGCATGGATAGTGGGATTTGAATTTAGATTTGGGTGAATTTGCATAAAATTCAAAATAATTTTGTATTTCATATTGTTCAAATCCATATACATCCAAATCCAAGACCTCTCCCAAAGATAAGATGAGTTTTTTTTTTTTTGTCAAATCTGCACAAGTCTAACCAGACCCAAAATTTATGCCCTAAACATTATCTCTTCCAAATCTATTCAAATCCAAATCCTCCCAAACACTAAGGCATTTTTTCCTAATGGGTGAAGACTGATTCCTTGAGCAGATAGACCACTCCATAGTGGAGAGCTTTGGAGGAGAGGGAAAGAGTTGCATCACTGCTAGGGTTTATCCCACGTTAGCTGTTGAAGATAAAGCCCACTTGCACGCCTTCAATAATGGGACTGCAACTGTAATCATCTCAAAGCTCGGAGCTTGGAGCATGAAGAAAGCTCAAATCGCTTGAAGCAGGAAATTGGACAACAATGATGGATTTGTGCTAAGGGTTTTAGTATGATTGAACTGAATAATTAAGTATTTTCATCACTGCAATTCCACATTGGTAGTGTTACATTTATCGCTTACAACATATATAAAATTGCTTATATTACGTGTTTAGTGCAATTTGACAAAATCTAATAAAAACAAGTAGCGCGTTCGAATATTTGTCATGAACTTATAGCTTTTACACTTGTTTTTGATATTGTGGAAAACAATGAAAAATTAAACAAAACCCCAAATTCATCAGCAATAAGCATTAATTCTAAGCTAACTAACAGCATTGTCATCTCCATCACTAGATCTGCTTCTCGAAAACCCAACTTTACAAATTGATTTGTACACTAATTTCCTTTGTTTAGAGAAAGTTTCACAATTAAAGTCTAATCTAAACTCTAAATTCTTGACATATGATTTCTGTGTGCAATAACTTTAAACTAATCAATGTGGAATGCAAAATATTGTACTCATCCCTCAAACATGACATTATATTCGTGCATTGTTTAAAAAATATAAATACGATCTTCAGGTGAATGTAGTAACACTATTACATCCTTATACCTTTGATTTTTCTTTGTCAACACGTAAGTGTATTGAGCTTATACGGCTAAATTGTTCATATCTTAAAATTTAGAAATTCACTTGAAGAAAAAATAATAATAATAATAATAATAATAATAATAATAATAAAATAACACTAGGTATTTAAGCCATCCCAGATTTCCCACTTGGAAGGTGAGGGCTGGAAACAAAAAGAGAATTCATTGAATTGAGAGGTTTAAAACAAGTATGATTATGAATAGATTACCTTTCTAAGATCAGTGTGCAAAATATAAAAAGAAAAATAAACTTCATTGGATGACTGGGAAAAAATATTTACTGATTCATAACATGGATTAGACCAAAAAAGAAAAATCTTTCTAATATCTCCACCTTCTTCTTGCTTTGCCATCCTCCCCCTCCCAGTCCTCGTCACTGTGGTCGTCATCCACTCATCCTCATCATGATCTTTGATTTCATCGCCATAAAACTGTGGGGAAATAATTATGAAATTAGGCTTCTCACCAACCTCATTCCACAGGGCACATTTGTTCTTACAAATCTTCAATGGAATCCCAAATCCTATGGATTTTGAAGTAGTTTCGCGGTTGAAAATGAATTCAAGGGAAGCACTAGGACAATGGGAATGGGACAATGGGAAACCAAGCACTAGGACAATGGGAATGGGACATGTACAAATATGAAATTATCTTTTTCATCTTAAATATGTTTTCTTGATTATTTAAGCTTCAGTTTGGAACTCGAAAAATATTAGGGAAAGGAAATTTTTTTTTTAAAAAAAAAAATTCACATTTTCGTGTTTGGTTATTAAGGAAATTGGAAAAAAAAAATGAAATATATATAAAATCCATGAACATAATTTTGATTTTATAAATAACTAATATTTGAATTTTTCTAATTTTTAATTGTGTTAAAATAAATTTTCATTTTTAATAGTATTTTTCATATGAAAGGGAAATATAATGGAAAATAAGTTTCCTTCTTATTTACATTTCCTTCCTTTTTCCCAAATAAAATCCTTGATCCAAACGAACCCTAAGTGTTAATGCTTCTTGATTTATTGTTTTTGATTGACCATTTGGATTAAGAACTTTGTTCGAGAAAAAGAAAAGGAAAATTAAAAAAAAAAAAAGGAAATAATTTTTCAATTGTATCTTCACTCCATATCAAATATGATTTAAAAACAAAATTTTGATAAAATACAATTAAAATTAAGAAACGTAAAAGGTTAATGACATGCAAAATTAAATTTTTGTTCATGGATTTCAATATATATTTTATTCTCTTTCTCATTTTTCTTATAACCAAACATGAAAAAGCAGATTTCTTACTAATGGGCTTTAGGGTATGTTTGAATCAAATATTTTACTTGGAAAAGGAAAATAAGGAGGAAACTTATTTTCCCTTATATTTTCCTTCTCTATTAAATATTATTAAAAATAAAAATTTATTTTAATATGAGTAAAATTAGGGAAAACTAAATATTAATGATGTCTAAAATAAAATTTTTGTTCATAAATTTGATATATATATATATTTTTTATTTTTTTTCTCACTTTCCTTGATAAATAAATATGAAAATATAGATTTCTTCATATTTTTCTCTTTTTTTTTCCTCAAATTTTTCAAGTTCCAAATGAGCATATATGTACATACATTAAAGCATAAAATATATACAAGTTAAAAACATCACCTACCAGACACTGGTTGTCCTATAACGTTGCATCATTCCACCCATTTGAATCATCACACTTCTTGAGCCAAATGGTTGTCACTTGTCACCACACTTGCTTGTCCAATTTACATACATAGTTCCGCCCATTTGTCTGAAGGAAATGGAAAACTTGCTCGATGGTTCTTGGAGAAGAGTGGAGAGAAGGGAAGAGAAATGATTGTCTCTCCCATTTATTCTTATTTGGTTGACATAAGATGCGGAGACAAAACAAATGAGTTTCTTCCCACTAATTCTTATTGATATGAGATTGAGAGAATAGAGAAGAAGTATCGAAAGGAGATCACTTTGTATTCTTTCAATTTGGAGAGAAATTATAAGAAAAAGATAAACACCTTTATGTTTAGAGAGGGGATGAATTTAAATTTTTATTGGATTTGGATAAAATATAATATAAAATTGTGTTAAAATTTATCTAAATTCATTGAAATTCAAATCCAAGGTCCGAAATCAATATTGTCGAATGCAGGATTAGACAACTTTTAGAAAGTGGTCGTGTGAGTGACATTATCGTAAATGACAATCCAACTTTGGTCTTCTTTTCTTATATTTTTCTCCACTTTCTTACTTATTAATTCCATTGCCTCTCCTCTAGTCCTCTCCACTCTTACAAGCTTCTTTGCTCTTCTCCCCACTTTGATACAATAAAATAGACTCTTTGGTTTGTCTCCATGAAGGTGGTAATCCAAATACTCTAATAGAACCTCTGAACCTCAAAAAGAAAATAAACACTTGCAAACACAATTCGAAAAATGGAATTTAAGCCTTCCATCATTATACGCATAGGATTTTTTTTTTTTTAAATAAAAAAAATGTAGAGAGAGAGAGATTTCTTGTGAGCTGGTTTTTGGTGGTTTGTCCGTTCAACTCCACTTGATGTTGTTTGTTGTAATCGAGTTTTGTTTTGTACTATAGTAGTTAGCTTAATTTGTTGTGTATGGTTTTTGCTTTGACTCTTACTTGGTGCCGGACAAGATTTTACCTTTTGAGCTCCACTTGGTTTCTGATAAGCTTCTACAGTTCCACCCTCCAAAAAGGTCTCCTGTCACTCGTACTCGATAGTTATCTTTCAATTAAAAGCACTTTGGAAGGTGGGTATGAAACACACCCTTAAAGTATGCATGATAAATCGATAAGTATATTAAAATTTTGTTAAGATTATTAAATTTTCAATTGTGTACAACCTACATCAATCTTAAATCTATATATACATTGACATGTGAATTAGCTTGTCAAATCACGACTTGATAATAATCTAGTCTGCGCGCGTATTATAGATGCACTGTGGAAATATAAGCTTGCCTTTTGTTGTGATTCGGCATGCCAAGCTCCCTTTTGTTTTTGTTTTTTTTGTTTTTCTATTGAATTCTGTATTAAATTCTAGTCCACATACATACATATACATATACATATATCTATCTTGTGGTGCGCTCTCTCTCTCTCTCTCTCTCTCTCTCTCTCTCATGCAAAAGAAATTGTTTTATCTGCCTTTTCTTGTTTGCTTGGTGACTTTAGGACCTACTGATTGGACGTTAACATACACTTCAATCCCTGTCGCCATAAATATGCATTATCAATATATGGTTTGGTACTACTCTAGCAGTGGGCACCAAGTATTCTACGAAGTTCCGAGAGGATAGTTGGTGCTTTTCTTACCAAGCAAACAGGAACCCTAGGATTACTGCCAGGAAAAAAGCAGAGTTAATGGTACATGAGAATATGATGACCCATCCATTCCTCATTGTGTAAGCCAACCTTTTTGGACCCAAAAAAAAGACAAAACAAAGCTTTCCAAAACGCTGCATGTAGACATTTTATTTTGTTTTATTGGGAGCTTATATAATAAAAATTAGATAAAATTTATTAATTTTATAAAAAAAATAAAATAAAAAATAAAAAATAAATATAGAAAAATTGAATTTTTTACATTGAAAATAATTATAAAAAAAAAACAGAAAAAGGGAAAAAAAATGAAAGATAGATTCTCCAATTTCCTATGATGGCATCCGCACACACGTACAAAAAAGAGTCTGTTAGGAAAATAAAAAATAAAAGTTAATTGGTATTTAAAATATGATTGAGCAACTTAAATTGATTAATCAATTTGAATAACCAATTAGCTTTAAGTTTGATTGATTAATTTAAAATTGATTGGTCAATCAAATTTAATTCAATTGTTTCCCTTAAACCTATAAATAGAGGCATTTGAGGGTGAAACATAGACAGTTGAGATTGGAGAATAGAAAATTGAGAGTTTGGGAGAGTCAAAAAGAATTTTTTTTTTTTAAAAAAAAAAAAATTAAGAGTGAATTGTTGAGAGACTGAGTGGCTGAGATCGAAGAAATCAAGGAGCGTTAAAGATTGAAGAGTTCAAATTGCAGCAAGGGCTTGGAATTAAAAGGCCAGGGAAAAGAGTTCAAGAGGCTTGGATAAAAGAAAGAAGAAGTTGAGAGTGAAGCAGAGGTAAGTACAGTTTGATTTTGCAAATTTCTAACAAATGCGGAAGTTTGAATTTCTGTAGTTAATATTTAAATTCAAATAATTTTCTTAGAATATACCAAACGAGATTCAGGAATTGGACCCGAATTTGGAATGTCCATACCCAATTACCCATATTTGGGTCAGCTTGACCCAAATCTAACCCATCGACCTAAAGACCCAAGACCCAGGTCCATTGACCTTTGACCCTGGCCTGCAGCCCGTTTGATTAAATACAAAAACCTAATTAGACCTAAGACAGTTAAGTCGAATATAGAATTTAGTTAAAAACAAAGCCCAATTGGGCTTGAAACAATTTAGCTCAATCCTGAATTTAATTAACCCAAAGCCCAATCGGGCCTGAATCAATTTAGCCCAATCCTGAATTTAGAATCCAGACCCAAATAGGGCCTGACTTAGACTAGGTCATTTGGCCCACAACCAGTTTTAGCCCAAATCTAACCCTAACCTAAGTCCAGGTTAATTAACCCTTAAATTCTTATTTGGATTCTAGGAAAATCCAAGAAAACAGACCAAGGAGGGAAACAAAAACCTAAAAAATAAATAAAATAAAATAAAAAAGAGAAAGTGATTCAAAAGGAGGATTATTACCTGCCTTTGGATATGCTTGTGGATCTATTGGTTTGGGGATTCCAAGGATTTGGTAGAGAGTTCTTGTCACGCCCCGAACACGCAGATGGGTCATAGGTGTGAATTTAGTAACCTAACTTGTCTCTATATCAATTAAAACATACATGATACAACATAAAAAGAGGGTCCGACCCCGTGGTGAGCGGATGCCCACATACATACACATAACCATTCATACTCATCTAACATACGCAGCGGAATACGGTCTTTTATACATAAACAGTATCATACCAGAGTCTATACACACTAAGATATACATTCCCATAATACCAAACATACCCTAGGTGTCTACAAAAGCCATCCTGACAACCTGGATACCAAAACTCATACCTAATAGGTACTAACAGTAGCTAACAACACCTCCACTCCCAGACGCAAGGATGCTAATTACGGCTACCTGAAGAACCTGAAAAACATTGTACGTACGTTCGGAGTGAGACACCTCTCAGTAAGGAAGAAAACAGGTTATATCAGTGTGTGGCAAACTAGTGTTATTTTACATACTTCATAACACTATAAAATATGATACAGATCGAAACATTTACATATAATTTCATACGTATAGATACAGTTCCAGTATTTTCACAAAAAACATTCCGGTACATATGATACCCCAAACATACGGTCAGTGTCGTCACACTAGTTCGCAACTACACAAGGTCACCTCGTCTCACAGCGATTACATTGCTACATACGCAACTAGGCTGCGACGATCGAGACTCACAATGATTACATTGCTCCATACGCAACTACACAAGGTCACCTAGCCTCACAGCGATTACATTACTGCACACACAACTATGCTGCGATGACCCAGGCCCACAGTGATTACATTGCTACATATGCAACTACACAAGGTCACCTAGTCTCACAACGATTATATTGCTACATACGCAACTACGATGTGACGACTCAGGCCCAATAGTGATTACATTGCTACATACGGTGTAGAACACACCCTTCAGTGACCAGCCGGAACATACTGGTGAAATTTCACACCCCAGATATAGAGCCGACCACTCTTGCCCACGGTAGTTAACCGATACATGTCTGTTTCACAAATCCCTGGAAATCATTTTGGAACTCACGTTCCTGTACATTTCAGCGTACGGTAATAAGCCGCCACATAATTGTTTTACAAATACCTAGAACAAATACATACAACCATACATACTACACTTATTTGGTTTATAGCAAATCATATCGTTTACAAATTCAAGTATATAATTTATGCAAATATGAATTACGGTCACCTCAATAATACAGTTTTAACAAGACCAACAGTTTTCCAAACCAAGTCTGAAATCCCTAATTTTCCTGAAAACTGTAACCCGAAAATCCAGCATTTTTACCCAATAGATTTCCCCAAATAAGTAGCCAAAACATACATACGATCGTAGCCTACAAGCTTACCGATCCTGATTTCAAAAATAAACTGATATAAATAGAATCCCCTTACCTTAACCCGAATACCAATTACGACTTTACGGTCCCCAAAACTACGAACCAAGACTCCAAAACCTACGAACCACAGTACAATACAAGCTTACAATCCATACTATTACACATATACTGAATCAAAAATGAAAACCGAGCCTTACCTCGATTTTAGCCCGAAACCCGAAATCGCTTGAAACGAGATTTTGATCCGCTAGAAACGTAGAGAATCCTCTCCTGATCCTTGCAGTATCGTTGGATTTATGAACTGGGCAACGATCAGCAAACAAAACTAGAGAGAGAGAGTGTGTGTAGGGAGAGTTCTAGAGAGAGAGAGAGAATGTGTTTGGGGAAACTTAGTCCCAAAGCAACCCAAAAGATCCTTTATAGCACCTTTGGCCCGAGTGGATTCATCGACGAATTCTTCACTAGCCTCATTGACGAATCGGCAGTCTCGTCGATAAGCTAGATATTCCAAATTTTTCCTGACTCGACGAGCTTTCGAATTTCGTCGACGAGAAGCCTTCAACCTTTGTCGATGAATTTTGGCCTCGTCGACGAAATCTATGAAATTTCATTTTTACCCCTCTTTTACAAAATAAATCCATATATCATGGTTCGGGTTCTTACAATCTCCCCTCCTTACAAAAATTTCGTTCTCAAAATTTGCAATCTCTCATTACAAACACATTCACATTACTATATACATACATACTCTGAGGTGAAACGGCGGCCGTTCATACGCAGCCCCTCTACAATACATACATACTCTATGGAAAACAGCGGCCATTTATATGCAGCCCCGTCACGATACATACACACATACTCTAAAGAATACGGCGGCCATTTATATGTAGCCCCATTACAATACATACATACATACTCTAGAGAATACGACGGCTATTTATACGCAGCCCCGTTACAATACATACATACACACACACTCTCACTTATGGCGGAGGAATACCGTGGTTACCTATATACACGGTCTCGGGAGCTTACAATACAACAAGACTCTCCCAAAGACTAACCACTAAATACAATACGATAGCAGAGGTTTACATACATACATACATACTCATACCACCCTGCTATCCAAGTACTACTCAGAACAACTGCGGATACTTTCGGCGTATTTCCGTTTCTAGTTCCCAAGATGTTTCCTCAACCTCGTGGTTTCGCCACAATACATTCACCAATAGTATTTCTTTGGTACGAAGCTTTTGAACTTTACGGTCCATAACCTGAACAGGTTTTTCCTCATACGCTAAAGTATCCTCGATTTCCAACTCATCATAATTGATAACATGAGATGGATCCAACATGTACCTTCTCAACATGGATACGTGAAACACATCGTGAACCCTTGAGAGTGCTGGGGGTAGTGCAACTCTGTAGGCTACCGGACCCACTCGTTCAATAACCTCAAATGGCCCGATATACCTCGGGCTCAACTTGTCCTTCCTTCCGAATCTCATCACTCCCTTCATTGGAGCGATTTTAAGGAATACTTTACCCCTTATCTCAAACTCCAACTCACGGCGGCGAACATCCGCGTAACTCTTCTACCGAATCTGAGCCGATCTAATCCTCTCCCAGATCAAACCTACCTTCTTAGATGCCTACTCCACGAGTTCAGGTCCTAAAACCTGACGTTCACCAACCTCATCTCAATACAAAGGAGATCGACACCTTCGCCCATACAAAGCCTCGAACGGTGACATCCCTATACTAGACTGGAAGCTATTGTTATAGGCAAACTCCACTAGTAGAAGAAACTGAATCCAACTACCACCGAAGTCCAATACACAAGCTTGTAACATGTCCTCCAAAATTTGTATCGTCCTTTCTGATTGTCTATCTGTCTGGGGTGGAACGTTGTACTGAAAGTAAGCTTCGTCCCCAATGCTTCCTGCAAACTCTTCCAAAATCGAAAAGTAAACCTCGGGTCTCGATCTGAAACAATGGACACTGGTACGCCATGCATCCTCACAATCTCATGCACGTACATATCAGCTAGTCTGTTTAAAGGGTAGCTAACCTTTATCGGTACAAAGTGGGCAGATTTTGTCAATCTATCCACGATCACCCAAATAGCATTCTTCCCATGAAGCACTGGCGGCAATTCGATAACAAAGTCCATGGAAATATGCTCCTATTTCCAAACTAGAATAGGCAATGGCTGCAACAACCCTGTCGGCCTCTAATGTTCAGCTTTCACCTGCTAACACGTCAGAAATTACTCCAAAAAACTAGGAAATATCCCTCTTCATACCACTCCACCAGAAGGACTCACGCAAATCCTAATACATCTTCGTACTACCCGGATGTACTGTATACAAAGAACGATGCACTTCCTCCAGAATCGTCCTTCTGATCCCATCGTCATTTGGAACACACAAACTAGTCCCAAACCTCAACTCACCTTTGTCAGAGATGTTAAAACTCGCAGCCAAACCCTGCTGCGCTTTCTCCACAATCTCAGCTAACTCTGCATCATTAGCCTGCGCGGCTTTAATACGCTCAAACAAGGTCGGCTGGATCACCAAGCTAGCAACGTAAGCCTGATGATCACCAGACACCAACTCCACGCCCAGGCTTTCCAAATCCCGTCTGATATGATGCTGAGCTACAACTGCAGTTACTGCTGCATGTTCTGACTTCCAACTCAATGCATTTGCTACCACATTAGCCTTTCCCGGGTGATAGCTGATCGTGCAATCGTAGTCCTTAATCAACTCTAGCCACCGCCTTTGCCTCATATTCAGCTCCTTCTTCGTGAAAAAGTACCTGAGGCTTTTGTGGTCAGTAAAAATCTCTCACTGAACACCATACAGGTAGTGTCGCCGGATTTTAAGTGCATACACAACAACAACCAACTCCAAATCATGCGTAGGGTAGTTATTCTCATATTCCTTCAGTTCTCGGGAAGCATAAGCTACCACCTTACCCTGTTGCATAAGCACACATCCCAAACCCTTCAGAAATGCGTCGCTATAAATCACAAAACCCCCATCCCCCGAAGGAATGGTCAAAACTGGAGTAGTAACGAGTCGGTGCTTCAACTTGAGAAAGCACTGCTCGGAATCACTAGTCCAGTCAAATTTTGCACCCTTCTTAGTCAATCATGTCAGAGGTCCAGATAATTTAGAGAAACCCTCCACGAACCGACGATAATAACCTACTAGTCCCAGAAAACTCCGAACCTCCTGCACACTCTTCGATCTAGCCCAATCGACCACAGCTTTAATCTTACTAGGATCAATGGAGATACCGCCCTCAGACACCACATGGCCTAAGAACATGACTTGATTCAACCATAACTCACACTTCTTCAGCTTAGCATACAACTTCTTTTCCCACAGAATCTGTAACACTAACCTCAAATGTTCCACATGCTCTTCCATACTCCTCAAGTACACCAGAATGTCGTCAATGAATACTACTACGAGTCGATCTAGGTACTCATGGAAAACTGTGTTCATCAGATCCATGAATACCGCTGGAGCATTTGTTAACCTAGAAGGTAAGACCAAAAACTCATAGTGACCATATTTGGTTCGAAAACCAGTCTTTGCTATATCCTCAGACCTAACCCTCACCTGATGATACCCTAATCGTAGGTCGATCTTCGAAAAGACCCGCATTTCCTGCAGTTGGTCAAAGAGATTATCTATACGAGGTAAAGGATAGCAGTTCTTCACAGTCACTTTGTTGATCTCACGGTAGTCAATACACATACCCATCAACCTGTCCTTCTTCTTCTTCCACTAACCCTGCTGAGGACGACTTTGAGGACCAGAAGATACTGGCCTCTTCCCCTGAACCTGCACTACCTCATCTCCCCGAAGGTCAGTCTCAACTATGGTGGCTTTATCCACCAGGACAGAGAACTCACGGATCTGCAGCATCCCCACAAGACGGCAGATGTCTTTCCTCAAACCCCTCTCAAACCTCCGAGCCTTCTCGTGCTCATTTGGAACTAAGTACAGTGCAAATCGAGATAACTCGATATATTTTGGCAGCATACCTTTGCACCGTCAAAGTTCTTTGCGTCAGGCCCGAAAACTTATTAGCATTCGCATCTCGAGTGGAGACCGAAAAGTATCTCTCGAAAAATACCTCTTTGAAGTGGCCCCACGTCATACCAAATGGACCAACTATTTACCTCTCAAGCAGACTCACAGCCGTCCACCATCGCCCTGCCTCCCCAGTCAGCTGGAAGGTAGCGTACAGGATCTTCTGCTTCTCAGTACAGTGGAGGACTTCTAAAATCCTCTCAGTCTTCTCGACCCAGTCCTTTGCCACAATCGGATTAGGTCCTCCCGTAAATGTCTGAGGGTGCATACGAGTGAACCTCTCAATTGTACACCCCGTATCAGGGGGAGAGCGTTCACGTCTCCTAACACTCCGCCCAATCTCTCGAATCACCTGTTTTGCCAAACTACGAGACACAGAGGAGACTTATCGCTTGCCGTCACCTCGGAGCCACTCTCCAAGTTATTATCCTTGGGCTCCATTCTGAAAACAGAATAGGAATCGATTAGAATTCCTATGTCGTATGCAGTTAACACAATCATAGACCTAATCATGTCAACTATTACTCTCACAGGTCTAAGTCTACCCCGTCACACCAAAACGAATTCATTAATGGTGTGCCTTGCCTTTACTGGAATCATCATTCCAGGAAAAACACGAAATACCGCCGACACATCCCGATCTAGTAACAGAACCACCCTCGACCAACATTACCCCTTTCCTACATCCTATACTCTGATATGTACACATCAATACTCCTAACCAAGTCTACAAGACCTAACAACCTGGTTAGCTTTGATACCAAAATTGTCACACACCGAACCTACAGATGGGTCCTAGGTATGAATTTAGTAACCTAACCTGTCTCCATATCAATTAAAACATACATGATACAACATAAAAAGAGGGTCCGACCCCGTGGGGTGAATGGATGCCCACATACATACACATAACCATTCATACTCATCTAACATACGCAGCGAAATACGATCTTTTATACATAAACAGTATCATACCAGAGTCTATACACACTAAGTTATACATTCCTACAATACCAAACATACCCGAGGTGTCTACAAAAGCCATCCTGACAACCTAGATACCAAAACTCGTACCTAATAGGTACTAACAGTAGCTAACAACACCTCCGCTCCCAGACGCAAGGATGCTAATTACGGTTACTTAAAGGACCTGAAAAACATTGTACGTACGTTCGGGGTGAGACACCTCTTAATAAGGAAGAAAATAGGTTATATCAGTGTGTGGCAAACCAGTGTTATTTTACATACTTCATAACACTATAAAATACGATACAGATCAAAACATTTACATACAGTTTCATACGTATACATACAGTTCCAGTATTTTCACAAAAACCATTCGAGTACATATGATACCCCAAACATACGGTCAGTGTCATCACACTAGTTCGAAACTACACAAGGTCACCTCGTCTCACAGCGATTACATTGCTACATACGCAACTACGTTGTGACGATCGAGGCCCACAGTGATTACATTGCTCCATACGCAACTACATAAGGTCACCTAACCTCACAGCGATTACATTGCTACACACGCAACTACGCTACGACGACTCAAACCCACAGTGATTACATTGCTACATACGCAACTACACAAGGTCACCTAGTCTCATAACAATTACATTTCTACATACGCAACTACGATGCGATGACTCAGGCCCAATAGTGATTACATTGCTACATGTCACGAGCTAAGCTTGTTCAGGGCATTATGCTTGCCTGTGACAGCTTATCTCGCGTGCTTAGGATGGGTTTCCATCATGTAAATACTAGTGTAGGGTTATTTTCTACTAGTAGAGTCTTTGTAAGCCAAATATGGCAGTATGACTCCTCAGTCACTTTGATGTTTCCTAGTGCCAGGATGATAATTACATAAAAACCTCTTTAGGGGAGGGTGAGTGTTCATCAATCATTGTAAAACTCACTAGCAATTGTCAACGTGCTTAGCCTACTTGCCTCCCTCGCTAAGTACAACTTGTCAACGGAGGATTTGTTAATGAATTACGTTTGCTTCAATATTTACTGCTTGCTTGCCACGACTTTCATGAATTGATTATTATTTCCGCTACTATCTGAATGAATGTTAATGAAAGTGCTTTGTGGATGAATGTTGGTAAACGATAAGCTGGCTAGTTAAGCAAGAGTGCTTTAGCTAGCGCCGCACGGCCCTTCACAATGGTGTGAAAGAAGCGGACAGTGACAGTTGGTATCAGAGCCAAGTCGGTGACACTTGGTGAGAGCCCAAGGTTGAGTTACTACGTGAATTCGATTGCCTTCGTTGTTGGATTTGGGAAGCTTTGGTAAGTGACCATGGCACCAAACAATGCTGAAAGGATCAGCGTGCTGGAAGCACAGGTTGAGGAAACAACCAACACTATGGCCGCGGAGGTGGCCCAGATGAGAGAACTTGTTGATGAAGTGATGGGATCACAAAAACGTCAAGTAGGTTTGATAGGTGACATGTCAGAGGACTTTCGTCACATTATGGAAACTTTGCAAGCCCGAATGGCAGATTTGGATGCAAAGGTAAATGTGATGGTTCTTGCTATGGGGAACTCCAACACTCCGGGAGTTAGCAAGACCAAGGTGCTAGAACCCAGGACGTATGGGGGTGCCCAAGATGCCAAGGAGTTAGAGAACTTCTTGTTTGATGTGGAGCAGTACTTTCGCGTTGTGAGGATGGCCTCAGAACAAGCAAAGGTGCATACTACGACCATGTACTTGGTGGGTGATGCCAAACTGTGGTGGCGTACCAAGTACAGAGAAATTGAAAATGGAAGTTGTGTAATTGATAGTTGGGCAGACTTGAGGAGAGAGCTCAAGGCCCAATTCTTTCCTGAGAACGTTGAGTATAATGCAAGGAGAAAACTGAGAGATCTCAAGCATACGGGGTCAATCAGCGAATATGTGGAACAATTTTCTGCTTTAATGTTGGATATTCGTGATATGTCGGAGAAGGATAAGTTATTCTATTTTCTTGAGGGGATGAAACCGTGGGCAAGAACTGAACTTCATAGGCAAAGGGTTCAAGACTTGTCAACTGCATAAGCGGCTGCAGAACGCTTGACAGACTACACTGGTGATGAGACCGCTTTGTCCAAATGGTTTGGCAGAGAGGGAAACAGTGGAAAGTCTTTCAAGAATGGCAAACCCAAGAGTGGGGGAGCCAACTCTAAATCATCAATCTCACAGGAAGCTTCGTCGTCTCAAGGGTTCAACACACCCAATGGAAAGGGGAAGAGTAAAATTGAGTGTATCTTGTGTCGAGGCCCTCATAGAGTTTTTGAGTGCCCTCACAAAGCATCACTTAATGCCTTATAGGCTTCCATTATAGAACAGGCAGTGGAAGACGATGGGGAAGAGGATGATCCCCCGAGGGTGGGTTCAGTGCGGTTGGTGAACGCATTGGAAAAGTAGGCAAAAACACCAAAAGTTACACGAGCAAAAGGGTTAATTTTTGTGGACTTGAGAATCAATAGGAAGAGCACCTGGGCTATGGTGGATACCGAGGCTACCCATAACTTTGTTTCGCAACCAGAAGCTTGGAGAGTCAACTTATCCTTAGAGAAGGATACAGGACGCATGAAAGCAATTAATTCTACAGCCCAGCCTACTCTGGGAGTAGCCAAACAAGTGGCTATAAAGCTTGGACAGTGGGAAGGTCATGCGAATTTCACAACGGTGCCATTGGATGACTATCCAGTCATTCTAGGAATGGAGTTCCTAATGGGGACGAGGGTAGTGCTGATGCCTTCGGCTGGTTCCCTGTGTCTGATGGGAGATCACTCGTGCATGGTGCAAGTCGTTGCAACGAAAGGAGACGACGGGAAGTCCCTTTCAGCCATACAACTCAATGAAGGATTGGGTAAGGGTGAGCAGACACGTCTAGCCACGGTGGTGGTAGACAAAGAAGTAGGCCAAGAGCTGGAGCCTACGACCATCCAAGCGGTGTTGGATGAGGATAACGAGGTGTTGCCAGATAAGCTGCCTCAAAATTTGCCTTCACGACGGACTATGGAGCAAGAGATCGAGTTGTTATCAGGACTGAAACAACCTGCTAAAGGCCCATGTTGGATTGCACCTCTTGAGATAGTAGAGTTGGGGAAACAGCTTGATGAAGTGGAAGCGAGATGTGTTTGCCCTTCCAAAACGCCGTTGGGAGCATCGGTGTTGTTTCAGAGGAAACATGAAGAGCATCTACGGAAGGTGTTCAACAGGCTGAGGGGAAACAGTCTGGATGTGAAGAAGAAGAATTTCTCTTTCGCTCGGCGAAGCAACAAATTCCTTGGTCAAGTGGTTGAACAAGGTTGTATCCGGAAGGGTATGGAGAAGGTAAGGATGATTCAAGAACGGAAGATCCCCACGACAGTGAAGGAGTTGCGTTCCTTTCTTGGCCTTACTAGATACTACAGGAAGTTCGTTAAGGGGTATTCGCGGAGAATGACTCCAATGAAAGGACTACTGGGAGGCCGCACACGCGGGATAATGTGGTTGATTATACCAAAACTTGTCTCACTTGCCAACAAGACAAGGGGGAGCGGAAGAAGTATGGTACTTTCATGGCCGCACCAAAGTACTGTTCGGTAGAGGGGACGACTCAATTGTTCCTTGTGACTATTGTGAAACATTGGGGTGTTCCCCAAGTTATTATTTTTTACCAAGATTTAATGTTCATTGACAAATTCTTAACAGAGTTTTTCAGGATATTCAGGTCACACCTTGACATCTCTTCGAGTTATCATCGACAGACAAACAGACAGATGAAGAGATTCAAAGAGCTGCTAGATGAGTACTTGTGCCATTGTGTCAACGACAATTAGAAGAATGGCGTGCAACTACTTGATTTGGCTCCGTTCTGTGGCAACGCCCAAAGGCGCTCAACAATCAACAAGAGCCCTTTTGAGCTTGTTACAGGCCAGCTGCCACTGTTACCTCACACAGTGGGCGAGCCGTACAGACGAAAGAGTCCCAGGGCATACATCTTCACTAGTGAAGGGAGACAGAATGCACAGTTTGCCCAAGCCTATCTGGAGAAAGCTTTTGAGCAGATGAAGAAGTGGGCAGATCAGGAGAGAAGACCGCAGTTTCATGTCAACTGCCTCAAGCCATTCAATGCCAACACCAACAACCTGAGCAAAAGTCAGTCAAAGAGCGCAGAGTTGAAGACAGTGCAACCTGACAGACATGATGTTGAAGAGATCCTTGTAGACAGAAAGTTCATATCCTTAAAGAAGAAGCGGCAGAAGTTCCTAGTGAAGTGGAAATGCCTTGATGACAAAGAAATCAGCTGAATTTCTACGGAAGATATTCAATTGTTCGTGGACAAATTTGAAGTGTACCTATCGCCAAAAGTCTACGAGGACGTCGACCGCATAACTGGGGGAGAATGTCACGAGCTAAGCTTGTTCAGGGCATTATGCTTGCCTGTGATCGCTTAGCTCGTGTGCTTAGGATGGGTTTCCATCATGTAAATACTACTGTAGGGTTATTTTCTACTAATAGAGTCTTTGTAAGCCAAATATGGCAGTATGACTCCTCGGTCACTTTGATGTTTCCTAGTGCCAGGATGATAATTACATAAAAACCTTTTTAGGGGAGGGTGAGTGTTCATCAGTCATTGTAAAACTCACTAGAAATTGTCAACGTGCTTAGCCTACTTGCCTCCCTCGCTAAGTATAACTTGTCAACGGAGGATTTGTTAATGAATTATGTTTGCTTCAATATTTACTGCTTGCTTGCCACGGCTTTCATGAATTGATTATTATTTCTGCTGCTATCTGAATAAATGTTAATGAAAGTGCTTTATGGATGAATGTTGGTAAACGATAGGCTGGCTAGTTAAGCAAGAGTCTTTAGCTAGTGCCACACGGCCCTTCACAACTGTGTGAAAGAGGCGAACCGTGACACTACATACGGTGTAGAACACACCCTTCGGTGACCAGCCGGAATATACTAGTGATATTTCACACCCCGGATATAGAGTCGGCCACTCTCGCCCACGGTAGTTAACCGATACATGGCTATTTCACAAATCCCTGGAAATCATTTTAGAACTCACGTTCCTATACATTTCAGCGTACAGTAATAAGCCACCACATAGTTGTTTTACAAATACCTGAAACAAATACATACAACCATACATACCACACTTATTTGGTTTACGGCAAATCATATCGTTTACAAATTCAAGTATACAGTTTATGCAAATATGAATTACGATCACCTCAATAATACAGTTTTAACAAGACCAACAGTTTTCCACACCAAGTAAAGATGATACCCGAAATCTCCAATTTTCTCAAAAACTGTAACCCGAAAATCCTACGTTTTTACTTGATAGATTTCCTCAAATAAGTAGCCAAAATATACATACAATCGTAGCCTACAAGCTTACTGATCCTGATTTCAAAAATAAACTGCTATAAATAGAATCCCCTTACCTTAACCCGAATTCCAACTACGACTTTATGGTCCCCAAAATTATGAACCAATACTCCAAAACCTACGAACCACAGTATAGTACAAGCTTACAATCCATACTACTACACATATACTGAATCAGAAATGAAAACTGAGCCTTACCTCGATTTTAGCTCGAAACCTGAAATCACTCAAAACAAGATTTCGATCCACTAGAAGCGTAGAGAATCCTCTCCTGATCCTTACAGTATCGTTAGATTTATGAACCGGGCAACGATCGGCAAACAAAACTAGAGAGAGAGAGTGTGTGTGTAGGGAGAGTTCTAGAGAGAGAGTGTGTGTGTGTTTGGGGAAACTTAGCCCCAAAGCAACCCATAATATCCTTTATCGCACCTTTGACCCGGGTGGATTCATTGACGAATTGGTGTCCTCATCGACAAATTCTTCACTAGCCTCGTTGACAAATCGGCAATCTCATCGACGAGCCAAATATTCCAAATTTTTCCTGAATCCCTCGGCATTCACTCATCGACGAGCTTCTGAATTTCGTTGAGGAGAAGTCTTCAACCTTCGTCGACGAATTTTGGCCTCGTCGATGAAATTTGTGAAATTTCATTTTTACCCCTCTTTTACATAATAAATCCATATATCACGGTTCGATTTCTTACAGCTCTTACTCTATGCTCTTTTCGAGGTTCGTTGAACCTAAAAAAAGAAAATAGAGAGAAAAAGAAAGATTAGAAAGATCGAGAAAGAAAGAAAGAAAGAAGCAGAGGGATCTGAGAGAGAAATAAAGAGAAAGATAGAGAGAGAGAGCTGCATAGAGAAGAAAGAGAAAAGAGAGAGAAAGGAATAAAGGAGAAGGAGAGAAGCAGAGAAAAGAAGAGAGGGAGAGAGAAAAAAATATAGCTTATATATATTAGTGGACACATGTCATTGTCCATACAGTGGCACGTGGCACAATTAGGGTTGTGTATTTAGAGGGCGACGTGGCACAATCCTGGCAGTCCAAAATGTGTTTTTTGTGGATGGTCGGAGCACTGCCACAACAGCGATTTGTGTCAAAATCCTAGGGCAAGTCGTGTCCTGCCACGTGGTGGGGTGACGTCATGATGACATCTTTAGCAACCCGAAAAATAGGAATAATAAGAAAATACAGGAAAAGAAGGAATTTGGTTTGGTGTAGACCAAACCATCGACGGTTTGGTGGGGGAGCTGAAAACCATCGACGGTTTTGGGTTACCGCAGCTGGGTAAAGGTAAAATAGTATAAAAGGTTTGGTTAAAAGGCCAAACCGTCGACGGTTTCCCTTGTGCCAGCAACCCTATATAAAGGATTTAAGTCATTTTATTTGTTTTAAAATCAAACTCTCTCTCTTCTCTTAGGGTAGCAGTCAACTCTATCTCTCTCTCTCTCTCTCTCTCTCTCTCTTTCTCTCCATTTTCTCACCCTGTTTAAGCCCGAATCGAAGAAGGAACGTCATTTCGAGATCCTGGTGATGTTCTTTGCAATTTAACTGGAGTAATTTTGAGAATAAGGCATTTCAAGTACCACTCCAAAACTAGGGTAAGGAGGTTATTTTTAAAAGTTTAACTAGTAATTGAAAATATGTGGGCCTAGGTATGTTGAATAACCATTATTCTGGGGTTAAGTTGATTAAATTAGGGTTTATGGATACAAACTTTGTGCGGGCGCTGTAGGCATAGCATTGAATTCCCTGCAGGCATAGTTTTGGGAAACAGGTAAGGGGATAGATTATGTCAGGTATTTTCAGAAAGTTCACTGTTTAAAATACAATATTTAATTTAGAAATTATATATATAAGAATTATCTGGATATTCATTTTTATGAAAAAAGATTTAATATTATTTCTCTGAAAAATATAATCTTTCCAGACAGTCGGCATATTATAAAATAGCACTCACTTGCGTGGCATGGGTATAAATACTTTATTGCAGACATTAGCATGTCAAATTATTTTATGGTTACACAGAACAAGCATGTTTTTATAACGAATTTTTAGAAAATCTATAAACAGTACAAAACTTATGATATTTTCAATATATTATGATAATTCAGTCGGCCCAGATGCCGTGATATTTTAGCCGACCCAGATGTCGTGATACTTCAGTTGGCTTAGATGTCGTGACTAGATATATTTATAACAGTTTATTCAGAAACATTAATGGCAGATTTTACACAGAACCATGAAATAGTTATATTACAATTATTTATGAAATGTACTATATGTTAGCAAAACTCGAATGACTTAGTTTAGTTTCAGAGCACGGTATCATAGCTTTCAGTTCAGATTAGTGCCACCAAATGTCTCAGATAGAGTGTTGGTGTATGGATAGTCGATTGAGTCCAGTGTAGTAGTGTGCCCCCTTGGCAATCCGGACCAGGCTAGGCAGGCCAATCGTACTTACAGACGAGTCAGTTTTGGTTTAGCATGGTAGGCTAACCATTCCTAGGTCCCGCCTATAGGCTGCACAACGCAATTATGTGGGGGTAATACATGATATCAGCTCGCTATCCATCTAGAGGAGAATTTCAATAATATACCGTTATAGCAGAAGATTTATATGCATACAAAAATTTTAGTATTATACAGATATAGCAGACGTTTTATATGCATACAAAAATTTCAGTATTATATAGATATAGCAGACGTTTTATATGCATACAAAAAATTCAGTATTATACAGTTATAGCAGACTATTTATATGCATACAGAAATTTCAGTGTTATACAGATATAGCAGATGTTTTATATTTTATTATAATATAGTATGTCTATGTTGAAATATGATTTCTTCAGATTTATACATAACATATTTACTTGATTTATCAGATGTAGTTAATTATGTACAATATAAGTTTATAACACAATAGAACTCATGTGCCATACACTGATGCTAATCTATCCCACTTACTGACAGGTGTCTCACTCCAGAAGTCAAACATTTTGAGAAACCTAGATAGGCGAGCAGAGCAAGCTCCGAGATAAAGGAGGTTTAAGTACTGCCCTAGCTGCAGGATAAGTATTTGAGTTAGAAGAGGGATTTTGTGTAAGTACCTAGAATATTCTATGGATATTTGGGGATGTATATGTATAATTGTGAAATTAGTAGGACTTTGGTATTGTGTATAAGATTCAGGTATATCATGTTTTCCGTTGCATAGTTGATATGTATTTATGAATAGGTGTATCCTTGGTACCCCACTTAGGTCTGGGTTGACTTTGTTTACTGTTTGTGGTATCAGAGGTTATTAAGTAAAATGGAAAAATATATATATATAGTCAGAATTTTCGAGGTGTTACATTGTGGTATCAGAGCCTAGGTTGCTAGGTTCTGTAGACTTTAGTGCACAACGAAAAACAATACTAGAGTATAGGAATAGATCTTGAAGAAGACAGGAAATGAGTAGATCAAGATTTTAGTGAGTCAATGTTGGAAGTTAAGATGAGAATTTAGGGTTTTGTCTTGTAGCCTAGAGGAAGGAACTTCGTGGTCGTGTCTGTGATTTTTCTGGAATAACGATTTCAGGAAAACCATGGTAAACTATCATCGGGTTTTGTTTCTAAATTGCAAGACTGAATCTTAAATTGAGAATAAGGACGTTAGGTTAATTGGTTATATGAGGCTCTTAGTTAGATAAATGTATTAGTCATGTTATGAAGTTAGGATTCTAAGATTATGTTGTTCTATTTTCAGGATGGACTATGGGAATGATAATATGAATGTTGGTGGGGGTAATGGAGTAAGCCCTTTAGTATGGGCGGTAGTAATTCTGATGTAATCCCACACAGTGTTGTTCAACAGGTTATGGTTGAGATAGCACGGAGTTCTAGGGAGTAGGGATGCCCGTCAATGGACCAGGGCTCCACTATAGAGCAGTTCACCAGGATGAATCCTCTGACCTTTTTAGGGGGTGCAGACCCGATTGTGGTTGAGAACTAGGTCTAAGAGATCGAGAAGATACTGACGGTGTTGCACTGCACTGATGAACATAGAGTTCTGTATGCCACATTCAGACTGACAGGGGAGGCTAAACGTTGGTGATATGTTGTGAGACTCTTTAAGGAGCAGAGACCAGTACTTATAGCCATGACTTGGAGCTGGTTTAAAGAGATGTTTTTCGACGGATATTTCCCCATCACCATTAGAGAAGCTAAAGTGGTGGAATTCTTGAATCTAACCTAGAGGCACCTAATAGTTCAACAGTACGCAGTAAAGTTTATTGAGCTATCCTATTTTGCCCCGTATATAGTCCCAGATGAGGCAAAGAAGGCAAGAAAATTTAAGAGAGGCTTGAGGCAAGAAATTTATGAACAGGTGGTAGTTTTGAAGGTGCGGGATTTTACAGAATTGGTAGATAGGGCTATCATAGTAGAGACGAGCAGGCAGAGGGGTGTCAAGGTGCAGAGTCAGAGGAATTTTCAGATGTCTTTCCAGAGGAGCTACCTAGATTGCCTCCTGACCGTGAGATTGAATTTGCCATTGATTTGCTTCCAAGGATGTTGACCTTATTGGTCACGCCCGGTTTTGATTATGACAAATACTCATTGTATCTAATGAGCGTTTGAGGTTTTGTGCAGGAATCAAGAATGATAAGATCAAGATGTGCACAAAGCAAGAGAAGCTTGAAGACCAAATCATACTCATTGTAATAAATTTATATTGGTCTGTAATAGTAATTAGGGCATTCGGTTTGTAATAAGCACACATATCACATGCATGATTTATTTTGTAAGCTTACACCGAACCATGAATGAGACAGGACCTTAAAAAGACCTTAGGGTGCACCTTCGGTCGACCGACACCAGACTTTTTCGGTGTTTTCAAATTGGACCCCAAGTGACCTTAGGACACACACATATACACATATGTTTGTTAGGCACTTGAATAGGACTTGTTTGGGTCAATACGGGACCGAAATGCACACTTGGTGCACTTTTGGTCGACCGGCCAAAACAGTTCATTCCTGGCCTGGTTGACCGAACCATCCCTGGGTCAACAGTTTGACCAAGGCCCGGTTGACCGAACTTCATAGTTCATTTCTTGACGGTCGACCGAACCACCTGGGAGTCAATATTTTGACCTCCCGGTCGACCGACCACTTTTTGTACTCCAACTACCTGGTCGACCGAAAGGTCTTGGGAAAATTCCCAGCGGTCTGGTCGACCGAGCCCTTCAGTTCAAAAAGGCCCGGTCGACCGAACTTCAGAAATTTACAAAATCGCCTTGCCTCGGTCGACCAACCACTCAGTTCAAAACACCCCTGGTCGACCGAACCATTTCTGGTCGACCGGACCTCTCGGGTTGCCCTGATTTTTTTACCGCAGTTAATATTTTTAAACAGGGTTAAAATGCCTTAAACGTCATTAAACTTTTCTAATAATACCCAAAAAGTCCCCAACGGTCATATTTCCTTCCTTGGCTATATATATGTGTTCATTTGCAAAGATTAAGACAGATTAGCCACTTTGATTAGGAAAAATTCTTTGAAAAACCAAAACCCTATAATACTCATTTCCAAGCTCCACACACTCAATCTTACCTTCCCATATTGCCTACATCATTTGTAAGTTAATTTTTGAGTGTTTATATTGATCGGTTTGCTCTCTTATCCTTGGATTGTTTGACTTATTTTTGAGAGCTAAACCTCAAGTATTCTTAGGGGACTTCTTTAATAAGTCTCTCCTAAGAAGACTTATATAGAACTTCTGAGTATTGCATATTCATTGCAATGTCTTAAGAAGTTTGTATTTTGGTTGCAAAAACATTCTCAAATATCTACTGTGTTTTTATCTTGAAAATATTTGATGAGATATTTGCTTATGTGATGAAGCCTTTGTTGCAATACTCGTTAACTCATATATCCTTTGCTGAATACAAAGATTGAATATCTTTTTGCAAACCAAACTTATACATTGCTAGAACTTCATATACATATACATATTGAGAAAACTTATTGATTGAAATATATGAAGTTTGGATAATATCTTTGTTTGAGCACTTAGATTGAATATCCTGTGATACAAAGATCATTTAGGTTTGCACTCTCACGCACTCATTACAACGATAGTAAATCTATTTGAGAGTTGACATCTTAGACCACATTGAGCTTACATATTATATCATATTGTGGTGTATATGATATTGCGCGTATCTGGGTACACATCTGCTTTACTTGAAAGCTTATTCATTGTACCATTTGATTGTATTTCAAATACTGTTGTATTTCCAGGCACGGGCCTGAAGAGGGAGACTAGCCCTGGAATAGTCCCGGATTGGCTTAGACCCGGTTAGGAAAGTTAGGTGCGTCGTCCTGTTAAGGCGTGTAGGTTGAGGTCAGCCCCACTAATTGACCTGGTTAAGGTTGAGGTCAGCCCTGTGTTAATTTGACCTGATTGTAAACGGTGTCGCTCCACCCTTAAGTGAGCTATTAGTGGAATCCTCAAGCTTGCGAGCTTGAGGCGGAGACGTAGGCACAGTTGGCCGAACCCTGATAACATATCGTGTGTTTGCTTATATTTCTGCACTTTATATTTACTGCACGTGTATGTTATGGGTGAATGATGCATATGACTTAATTTTCACAGCATATTTATCTACGCGTTTGGAAATTGCATAGACTGATCCTAGGTTGTGTACATACCGTTGTTGCATAGATCAACCTAGGTGAAAAAGTTTTAAAATTCCAATTCACCCCCCCTCTTGGGAATACACCAATTCTAACAAAGGACGACACTGATTTCTAAAGCTTCCTACA
Source organism: Malania oleifera (assembly GCF_029873635.1). Taxonomy (NCBI): domain Eukaryota; kingdom Viridiplantae; phylum Streptophyta; class Magnoliopsida; order Santalales; family Ximeniaceae; genus Malania; species Malania oleifera. The sequence continues at coordinate 83,554,684 of NC_080425.1, forward strand.
GAATGGCTCTAACAGAATTGAAAGAACTAAACGATCAGTTACAGGAATTATTAGATAAGAGATTTATTAGAACTAGTGTATCACCTTGGGAAGTGCTAGTTCTATTTGTAAAGAAGAAAGACGGATCGATGAGGATGTGCATTGACTATAGAGAGATAAACAAAGTGATTGGTAAGAACAAGTATCCTCTTCCCCGTATTGATGACTTGTTTGATCAGCTCCAGGGAACATGAGTTTATTCTAAAATTAATCTTCGCTCTGGGTACCATCAAGTGAGAGTCAAAGTAGAGGTTGTTTCCAAGACAACGTTCTAAACTCGGTATGACCACTATAAATTTTTGGTTATGTCATTCGGACTGACGAATGCTCTTGCTGCAGTTATGGACCTGATGAACAAAGTTTTCCATCAGTACTTGGACCAATTTGTAGTCATTTTCATTAATGATATACTGGTTTATTCGATGAGCCCCGAGAAGCATGAGACACATTTGAGGCTGGTACTTCAGATACTTAGAGAAAGGGATTTGTATGCCAAATTCAAAAAGTGTGAATTCCGGTACTTCAGATACTTCAGTTATACAAACTCATTTGTTACACACTAGTAATAGCATACTTCGTCTTACTGAGCGTTGTCTCATCCCAGTAATTTATCACTTTTCAGGTGAACTAGATAGGCAAGCAGATCAGGCTCGAAGGTAGAAGGGACTGCAGTACTGCCTTGTATGTGGGATGAGTATTGTTAGAAAAATGCATTTTGAGTGATCTCTAAGAGATTAGATGGAAAATTTTGGGGGATGTTCACGTTGTATGTATGTATTTTTGGAATACTGAAACTCTAGTATTGTATGTGTGGAAGTATGTCTTTACATTTACCGTTACATAGGAAATTATATGGATGTTTAGGTTCCATGGTCCCCACTTAGATCGAGATGACGTTATAGATTTTATATAGGGTATCATAATAGTTTAATTTTACGATATATATATATATATATATATATATAGAAAAATAATAATAAATGGCATGAAAATTAGGTCGTTACAAGTTTGGTCAACCGGGGCCCTTTCAAAGTTAATTTTATGTCCTGATTTTATTTTTTTTAAGTCATCCCTGTTCACATAGGTATAACTTTTGAGTTATAGGGGACTTTTCATGTGATGTTTAGGGACCTAAAGTCAATTTATGATCATTGAGCTTATATGTCCTATCATGCATGTAATGTATTAATTATTACAGACCATATAAAATTACAAACCTAAAATAAATTAGACAATAAATAAATTGTCTTCATTTCTTTATGGTTCTTTGGCCTCTTTGCTCTTCACATGCCATAGTTGATGAGATTTTTGTGTTCCTTATGGCTTCCTTGTGTTCCTACCCTTAATGCATGCAACGAATGATCCTATTCAAAGAACTTAGTGCACAGGTAAGAACTATTGGATTTATCATAATCAAAATGGGAAGGACACATAAAGTCAACAATAGGCTTTCCTAAGGTTAGGACTGCAATTCTAACATTTATTTCTCATTTTTCTAACAATGACATGTATTTTTTAACCTAAGATGCACTTTCAAGTTTATGAAAGGGTCTTTCTTCTTTTGGTATAATATTGTACCGTAAAAGAAATTATCAATCGAGTGTGTGTACACAAACAATTTTCAATGACTTTTTGAATCAAAAAGAAGCATTGATCCTACAGATTTTCTTGAGGTTGAAACATTACTCCAATTAAGATATAAGTTTATTATTTCTTCACGGTAGAAATTCCAAATCTTTTCCCAAAAGAGCTTTTAAATAACTAGGTCTGTGTTAATATATATATTAGAAGTGTAGAAAAAAAATAACATCAATAGAGAGATAGATTGAAACCCAAATAAATAAAAAAAGGGGCAGGGGGGAGAATGAACCATAGAAATATAGAGTATCTAAGGAAAATATGAAGGACAAGAATTTGGTATAAACTTAATTAGTGATTGTGATATATACTTTTAGGTCCCAATTTTATAAAAAAAAAAAAAAAAAAAAACTAATGTCTTGTTTTTCTTTCTTTTTTCAATAAATTCCAACATCATCACTAAAAAAATGATATTATTTTTTCTGTACTATGATCTATATTTGAAACGTTTTATTGAAAGAACTATTAACAATTTGGCCACTGTCATAATTAAATAAAAATATACTAATTTGACTTAGAATACTACTTTCAAATGAGTCATCAATAACGTCATATAAGAAGATGGATTAATTGAAACTTAAATAAATAAAGGGGGAGGGGGAGGGGGAGAGAGAGAGAGAGAGAGAGAGAGAGAGAGAGAGAGAGAGAGAGGTACTATAGAGAAGTCAAATATTAAAGGCATGTTGGAAAAGGAAATTTTCCAGTCACCAAGTTGCAAGCGGAGCTTTTACTAGTTAGGAAGCTTTATTTTTTGGATCACAGCATATATCGTTTGGGACATAAAAACCAAAAGGAACATTATAATCATTTATACGAAATTCTTGTTCAATTTTCCTTGGTGACATTTTCTCGTAAGAGCTTTCATTCCTACTTTCCATTTTCTTGTCACCAAAACTTGTGCAAATGAGTCACGTTTTCTATGGGCATAGTTTTATCCTCCATCACACAAATTCTCCATAAATAGCCCTGCAAGCCTGCCTTCCCTTTTAATTCCACAAAGCAGCCATGGCACTGTGTTCTACAAGGCTACTATGCTTGTTTTCTCTCTTGTTTAGCCATGCTGTTGTTCATCTTGAAGCTTCCCACCAGGTCTACAAAAACTTTCAATCTCTTCAGTGCAACTCTTCCGCGTACCAACCTTACAGGACCTCTTTTCACTTCCAGCCTCTCAAGAACTGGATTAATGGTATCGCTTCACCAGCTTTTGTGTGTATTTTTTAATGTTCTTCCAAAAGTTTGGCTTTCACCCTTCTTTCATCTCTCTAAACTCTTGATTTTGTCTTGTTTGTGTCATTTGACATGTCTGCTTGTGGAATGGACTAATGGGTGTGTGTTGGGGGATTCACAGATCCTAATGGTGAGTTCTTTTTCGCTGTTAACATTGTTTCTGTATTCAGATAATATCCCAATGCATGTCACTTCAGGTCATGAACTTTGAGAGAAAAAAGGAAAATGGAGTCAAAATTACAGATATAATGTCTAAGATGTACCTAACGTGGATCTGGACACAGAAAGAAACATTCTAACCGTTGGGTGTGTTTGGTTTTCCATGTCCTGATGCTTGGTTTGTATATATGTTACTAATTAAACCTTTCAGGGGTAATGATACACAAGGGAATTTACCATCTGTTTTACCAGTACAATCCACTTGGAGCAGCTTGGGGCAACATTGTTTGGGCCCACTCAACATCCAAGGATCTCATCAACTGGATCCCTCATGATCCTGCAATCAGCCCATCGCAGCCGTCCGATATCAACGGCTGCTGGTCGGGCTCTGCTACTATCCTCCCAGGGGACAAACCAGTCATTGTCTACACTGGAATTAACTCACAAAATCAGCAGGTCCAAAATTTGGCCATGCCCAAGAACCAATCTGATCCATACCTCAGAGAATGGATCAAGTATCCTCATAACCCATTAATGGCGCCAACTCCCATTAACAAGATCAACGCAAGCTCATTCAGAGACCCAACCACAGCCTGGAAAGGCCCTGATGGGTTTTGGAGGCTAATTATTGGCAGCGAGATTGGTAACACAGGAGTGGCTATTTTATATACAAGCAAGGATTTTTTACATTGGACTCTAGGTCATTACCTACATTTTTCCAAAGGCACTGGAATGTGGGAGTGCCCAGACTTTTATCCCGTTCAAATTAACAGCAGCAAAGGACTTGACACATCCACAACCGGTCCGAACATTAAACATGTGCTTAAGCTTAGCCTGGATGACACTAGGCATGACTACTACACAGTTGGGTCTTATAACCCGGACAAGGATATCTATACTCCTGATAAGGGATCCGTGGACAATGATTCGGGATTGAGGTATGATTATGGGAAGTTTTATGCTTCAAAGACCTTCTTCGACAGTTCCAAACACCGGAGGATCTTGTGGGGTTGGATTAATGAATCCTCGAGTAAGGAAGATGATATTAAGAAGGGGTGGTCTGGACTTCAGGTGACTATTGAATTCACAACTTACATAAATTACTGCCGGGATAACTGAAATAAGTTGTTCCATGGTTAAGCTATATATAAGTCATCTACAAATTAAACTAACCAGTTTAAGTTACCAAGTTGATCACCATGCTTAATTGGACAAGTCAAATGAACAGTTAGTGTCAAGTTACTAGTTACTTTGATTTTGCAGGCTGTTCCAAGGAGCATCTTGCTTGATAAATCTGGAAAACAATTGGTACAATGGCCGGTCGTAGAGGTCAAAAAGCTTCGTGGGAAACCTGTGGGCATGAACAACATTGAGCTTAGAGGAGGGTCAGATCTTGAAATTCCTAACATTAAGGCTACACAGGTAACATTTTTTTTTTTTTTTTCCACTATCACAAGCTCACCAATTAGTGGTGCATTTTGCCACAATTCCCACAAAGCAGAAAAGAAAATAAAATAAAAAGTATTTTCCTTTATGTCAAGATTGAAAGCATTTACAACAATCCCTAAAGAGATTATAGTCAACCTTAGTGATATCAGATATGCATTGGAAAAGTATACAAGTCTTTTTCTTTTTCCTAAACTTGATTTCCTATTTGTTTTGGTTTTGCAGGCAGATGTGGAGATTTCATTTAAAATAAAAGATTTTAAGAGAGCAGAGGCTCTGAACCCAAGTTGGACAAACCCACAGGACCTTTGTACTCAGAAAGGTGCATCCGTCAAAGGTGGACTAGGACCCTTTGGGTTGCTGGTCCTGGCTTCTAAGGGCTTGGAAGAGTACACGGCTGTGTTCTTTAGAATATTCAAATCTAAAAATGGTTATGTGGTGCTCATGTGCAGTGACCAAAGCAGGTCCTCTCTCTCTCTCTCTCTCTCTCAATATATCAGTTCATGCCAAGAACTTATGAACTTCTGTTAACAGGTCCTCATTATATGAAAAAAATGACAAAACTACCTATGGAGCTTTCGTGAACATGGATCCTGTTAGTGAGGAAGTGTCCCTAAGGACCTTGGTGAGTTGATATTATATATGTGTATATATATTCCTAAGGTTTCAATTCAACCACGCAAGATGATCAAATACATAAAAAGGAGTAAGAAGGTTGGCTAGTGTTGATAACTGGTGACCAAAGAAAATTCCCCAAACACCTATTTGCCCATTTTCCCCCTATAGCTCTTGCATCCATCTAATTATCAAATTACATGACTTTTTTAATTTAACAACATACTCAAGTGCATGCAATGCATAGAAGAAAAAAAAATTTTCTTTTTATGATGTTAAAATTAAATTGTTAGATGATAGCTTCTGAGATCGATGAGCTGATATGAATAAAGATTAAAAAGTTATAAGTTTTGGTTGGATTCCCCTAGGTAAAAGGATATTATCTTTTTGTCTTTGGTGAAGAACTGGAGCCGAACTCTTAAGACACTGCGGGTTTTATCAGTTTTCAATTCTTCGCATGTGTCTTTTAGAGCAAAAATGCCAAAAAAAAAAAAAGGGATTCTCACTGCTGATCAGAAAGTGTCAAATCCATAAAAATGAGGACCACCACCAATGAATGTGGAACCTGCAGTGTGATAAAATAAAACATGATGAGTTTTCGTTACCAGAAAAAATATGCTTTTAAGTTGCTGAAAATGGTGGTAAATTCCCAATGCAAAAAAAAGTGCACTGGCAATGATTGTGCTTTTCCCTATCCAAAAGAAGTAAGAGATTTGAGTATACATTTTTACACATGCAACGCAACAACTCCTGAACCATCTCTTTGTGGCTTAATCTTCAAAAGGCCAATTTCTTGCATTTGGGGAGGCATGCTTTCAGGTCAACTCTCTTTCGTGTGTTGGAAGAGATTTGAATTTGTGTACATTTATACAAAACGAAGTATCAAAATATGCTGGCACTGCATTTGGGAGCATGGATTGCAGGATTTGGATTTAGATTTGGGTGAATTTGGATAATTCAATACAATCTTTATTACTGTTCAAATACATAGACCTAAGACCTCTTCCAAACATAAGATGAGATTTTTTTATTTTTTATTTTCAAATCTACACCAGTCTAACTAGACCCAAAACTTATGCCCTAAATATTATCTCTCCCAAATCTATTCAAATCCAAATCCTCCCAAACACTAGGCTTTTTTTCCTAATGGGTGAAGACTGATTCCTTGTGCAGATAGACCACTCCATAGTCGAGAGCTTTGGAGGAGAGGGAAAGAGTTGCATCACTGCTAGGGTTTATCCCACACTAGCTGTTGAGGATAAAGCCCACTTGCACGCCTTCAATAATGGGACTGCAACTGTAATCATCTCAAGGCTTAGAGCTTGGAGCATGAAGAAAGCTCAAATCGCTTGAAGCAGGAAATTGGAGAATGATGATGGATTTGTGCTAAGGGTTTAAGTATGACTGAACTGAATAAACATATCAGTCACTACAATTCCACATTGGTAGTGTTACATTTATCACTTAGAAGATATATACGTGCTCAGTAAAATTTGACAAAATCTAATAAATACAAATAGTGCTATGTTTATTGCTCCAATATTTGCCATGAACTAATAACTTTTAAACTTATTTTTGGTATGGTAGAAAACAATGAAATATCAAACAAAACACCAAATTCATCAGCAATAAGCAATAATTCTAAATTAACTAACAGCATTGTCAACTCTCACTAGATCTGTTTCTCGAGAACCCAACTTTGGCAATTGATTTGTGCACTAATTTCCTTTCTTAAGAGAATGTTTCACAATTAAAGTCTAGTCTAAACTCTAAATTCTTGAAATATGAATTTTACGTTCAATAACTTTTGACTAATCAATGTGGAATGCAAAATATTGTACATATCTCTCAAACATCAAATTATACTTGTGCATTGTTTGAAAAATATAAATATTGTTGCAACATCCTGGACAAGGGGCCAGAACGACGAGGGATAATCACATTTAAAATTTAATGGAGTTGTCACTAACCTGTTATTTATCTCGATGTGGTTAGATCACCTAATTACTACTCATCGATTGGTCTCTAAACTATTCATAAGCCAAGGAGTCTGTAGTCTTAGTCCGCTTTCACCAGAGTTGGGATTGGGAATTCAGTTATGTAAGGAAAATGTATTCACACCCCCTACAAACCCATTTGACGAAAGGTACCTAATTAACTATGAATTATCCCAAAGTTGAATTTAATAGCTTTTAATTAACTTCTTTTAAAATAAACAAATAAATAAATAAATAAATAAGCAAAATTAACGGGAGGTTAAAAACCTCAGTGCGATTTATGAATGTCTAATAAGACCTCTAAACGATGAGATCTTGTTAAAAAAAAACGCCCCTCAAAGCTAATACAGGTAAGATCTAAAATACCTCATTGCCCTTTTCTAAATCATAGGGACACACACACATAAAAAAAAAATAAAAATCATCAAATTTTTTAAGTAAAGGAATCTTTAAAAACATCCCCTGTTTTTTCAAAATTTTTGTAAAAATTTTCTAAAATTTTTTGGGATTTTTAAAGACTTTTCCTCATTTATTTCGGCTTAAAATGACCCAAAAATAATTTTTTTTTTCTATTTTTTGACTTTCAAAATATTTTTCCTGATTTCTCCCCTATTTTTCTGATTTTTTCAAATTGTTTCTTGATTTTTATGATTTTTTTAATATTATTTTCAATTTTCAGAAATTGAAAGTCAACAAATAAAATTAATAAAATATAAAAAAATGGTTACTGACCAGTTCAGTTGGTCCAAACGAGTCAACTGGTTCAGGATAATGGGCCACGTGTCAACCCAAAGTAGTGACGCATGGCACCCTTTTTATTTTCTTATAGATTTTTTTTAACACACTGTAGCAAGGTGACATCATGCTATAGTGATAGAAATCCAACCATCTAGACGTGGCATCACCCTGCCACATGGCATCACTTGGCTCCTCCCTTTTTTCTTTTTCTTTTTCTTTTTCTTTTCTACGACAAGGTGTTGTCAGCATGACGTCACCTTTTCACATGGCATTTCTTGACTGGCCGATTCTGGAAAGATGGTAGGGATTCCTGACGTGACAGAAATTCAACCATCCAGAGAAAACACAAATCAGATGACTGAGATTGTGATACGTGTCACCAAACAGATGTTGACACATGTCCCACTTTATTATTTTATATTATTTTGTTTTATTATATATTTTTTTATTTTTTGTCATAGGGTGACGTCATGCTGATGTCACCCTGCCACAAGGCAATTTCCAAGTAGCCCAAGACAAAATAACCGAAATTGCTAATGTGGCAGTAATCCAACCATCTAGAGAAAATATAGATTGAATGGTCCAGATCAAACCACGTCGCCCATTTAATACTTGGCCCAGAATGTGACACATGTCACCATGCTGAGGTGACACGTGTTCCACTAATTCCTCATATAAAAACCCATTTTTCTCTCTCCTACATTTTTCCCATATTCTTCCCTCTCTCTCTCCTCTCTCCAATTTCTATTCTCTCTTCTCTCTCTCCCCCCCTTCTTTGTGTTCTTCTCTTTCTCTGTCTCTCTCTTATATGTGTTCTTTCTTCTCCCTCTCTTTCTCTGTCTTTCTTCGATCTGTGTTCTTTCCTCTCTCTCTCTCTCTCTCTCTCTCTCTCTCTCTCTCTCTCTCTCTCTCTCTCTCTTCTTCCCTATGTTCTCCTCTCTCTTCTCTCTTGCTTTCTCTGTTTTCATGGATCTCCCATTTCGCTTATGTTTCTTGCAAGTTAGAAACAAAACTGGAGTTGGGGGGTGTTAAAGTTTTACAAAGCAATCTGTTATGGCTGTTATAAGTAGTTAATTTGTTTATTTTTTCATTATTTTAATGGTCCAAATGTAAAGATATAATTGGTCACTTTTCCTATATAAGTGAACCAATTATACAACACTAAAAATATTCAATGAATCAAGAAAAGAAATTTGTTTTTCATTCTTGTTTTTCTTTCACTGTTCTTTCTGAAGCTTGTTAATACACAGCTTCCTTCATTTTACATGGTATCAGAGCATACTACTCACATGCAGAGCTTGTTATCTTCATCACTTCTCTCGCCGAAAACTAGGGAAGAGGAAAGCAATCACAATTCGTCAATTCTCTAACCGGAAACCAGGGAAGAGAAAAATAATCGCAAAACAGAGCAGATGTGATTGGCCAAAGTTTTTTTTTCGAATCTCAGAAACTGATTAATTCAATTTCTATTGCCTTCTTCAAAATTTTTAGCATTTTTTTTTTCTATGGTGGAAACTAAATCTTCTTTACATTCTGCTTCTATGGCAAATGCTGATGATTCTTCAAGAAATCCATCGGATGATTCGTCAAGTGTTTATTACTTGCATCCTTCAGATAATCCTGGAGCTCTCCTAGTTTCAGAAATTTTAACTAGTGAAAACTATGTTGCATGGAGTAGATCAATCTCTATTGCTCTTACAGTCAAAAACAAAATTGCATTCATAGATGATACTTTGCCTCAATCTAATCTTAGTGATTCTCGAACTCAAATTGCTTGGCTGCGAGCCAATAATCTTGCTCTATCTTGGTTAATGAATTCTATAGCAAAAGAAATTCATGGGAGTCTGCTGTACTTGACAAGTGCATATGATATTTGGGAAGAATTTAAGACAAGATATCTTCGAAGTGATGGTCCAAGAGTTTTTATTTTAGAAAAGTCCCTTAGTTCAATTTCTCAAGGATCAAGATCAGTTACTGACTATTTTAATGAGTTCAAGACTCTCTAGGATGAATATATCAGTTACAGGCCAATTCCCAGCTGCAGATGTGGAATTCTTAACTAGTGTTCTTGCAACCTTTTAAAGAATTTTTTAGACAAACAGCAATCAGATTTTGTGATGAAGTTTCTCATTGGTTTGCATGATTCCTATTCTATGATGCGAAGTCAGTTACTTTTTCAATCACCTTTGCCTTCTATGAGCAAAGTTTTTTCCTTATTACTGCAAAAAGAAAGCCAAAGGTCTCTATCTAATGTTGTTGGTATTTCCATAGACTCTCATGCAATGAATGCTACACAAACACAGAGATCTGTTGCCACGAGTGGCATTCGCTTCACAAAACCAAAGATCAAAGGAAATGTTACTTGTTCCCATTGTGGATATAATGATCATCTTGCAGACAAGTGCTTCCACTTAATTGGATACCCACCTGGATGGAAAGGATCACGAGGATAGAAAAATTTTCCTATTCAACAAGGAAATACAAACACCAATTTACCCAATGCAAATATTGTTTCTTCTTTGGAGTCAAATTCAAGTATCTTAAACATATTTTCTTAAGAGCAAATTCAAAATCTGCTGTCACTTGCAAATAGTTTGTCCCGTACTCCCATAAGTTCCAATTCCACAGCAAATGCTACTTCTACATCAGGTATTATATCATGTCATATTGTCTCTACTGATAAAAATAACTCCCCATGGATCATTGATACAGGAGCAACAGATCATATGATTTGTTCTCCCCATTTTTTCAATTCCATTCAGTTACCAAACAAATCATCTGTGGTCTATTTACCAAATGGCCATTCTGCTCCTGTTGTCTTTACTCGAAATGTAAATCTTTCAACTGATATTATCTTACATAATCCCCTTTACATTCCTTCATTCAATGTTAATCTCATATCTACTTCAAAACTTACTAAAGACAACTCCATTGGTTTGTTTTTCCTTCATCCAAATGCATTTTGTAGAATCTAATCAGCTAGAAGATGACTGGTCTTGCTGAAGTGAAATCTGGCCTATATCACCTACAACAACCTTCTGTTCGAGCAAGGAGCAAAACTGATTTCAATTGTGCACCTTTGGTCCCTTTAGCAAATACTTGTAACACCAATGCTGATAGATGGCACCTTCGACTAGGACATATTCCTCCTACCAGATTAAAAATCATTAGTGAAATAGATTCTAATGTATCAGCACCTCGGAATCATATTTGTGAAGTCTGTCCTTTAGAAAAACAAAAGAAGATTCCATTTCCTGTATCAAATAGTTATTCAAATAAAGCATTTCAGTTAGTACATTGTGATATTTGGGGTCCTTTTTCAACTGTTTCCTATTATGGTTTTCATTATTTCTTAACAATTGTAGATGATTATTCAAGATTTACTTGGCTTTATCTCATGAAAACCAAAACAGAAACTCGTACCATTCTCACAAAATTTATTTCTTATATTCATACTTAATTCCAAACAACTGTTAATATTCTAAGGACTGATAATGGCCAAGAGTTTAACATGTCTGATTTCTATACTGACCATGGCATAATACATCAATTGTCTTGTGTTGAAACACCCCAACAGAATGGTAGAGTCGAAAGAAAACATCAACACCTTCTTAATGTTGCTAGATCCTTGCTTTTTCAGTCAAAACCGCCACTCTCTTATTGGACAGATTGTGTGCTGACAACAACACATCTTATAAATTGAACCCCTTCTTCTATTCTCAATAATCAAACACCATACTTCCTTTTATTCCAGAAACACCCTGATTACAATTATCTTAAAGTTTTTGGGTGTTTATGTTTTGCTAGCACTCTTATAGCTCATAGAGGAAAGTTTCAACCAAGAGCTTCAAAATGCATTTTCTTAGGATATCCACCACATATAAAAGGATATAAAATTTTGGACCTTGTTACTCTTAAAACATTTATTTCTAGAAATGTAGTTTTTCATGAAACTATATTTCCTTCCATACCAAATAATATTCATACACCTTTTGTCTTTCCCAATTTTCCTCGGTTTTTGAATCTTCAAAACCCAATAAATTTTTACTTCCTCTTACATCAACTCATCAACACCAAAATACTAAAATTACAACCACTCAATCTGAAAATCTCAGCAGGTCTTATAGGATCAGAAACCCTCCTACATACTTACAGAATTTCTATTATGGTAATATGGCCCAAACAACTTCACTTTATCAATCATCTCCCACTTCTACTCAAAGTAAACCTCATTCCATCCTTCATTATCTTTCCACTTCTCAATTATCCCCTAAATATAAAACTTTTGCTGCTGCTGTTACTTCAATGTTTGAACCCAAAACTTTCAAACAAGCCATCTCTCATCCTCAATGGCAAAATGCTATGACAGAAGAAATAAAGGCTCTTGTTCAAACAAAACCTAGGATCTTGCTATTTTACCTCCAAACAAGACTGCAAAAGGTTGTAAATGGGTTTATCGTGTCAAGTTTAATGTTGATGGCACAATTGCAAGGTATAAAGCAAGACTAGTGGCAAAGGGCTACACTCAACAAGAGGGTTTAGATTTTTTTGATACTTATTCTCCTGTTGCTAAGATGACAACTGTGAGAGTTTTACTTGCTGTTGCTGCTATCAAACAGTGGCATTTACATCAATTAGATGTTAATAATGCTTTCTTACATGGAGATCTTAATGAAGAAGTTTACATGCAATTGCCACCTGGTTATTTTTCAGCTACTGATCCTCGTGTCTGCAAACTCAAAAAGAGTTTATATGGACTGAAACAAGAATCAAGACAATGGTTTTCTAAACTTTCTCATTCTTTGCTGCAACTTGGTTTCACTCAAGGAAAATCAGATTCTTCTTTATTCATCAAACAAACCCCCTTAGCTTTTATTGCTTTACTCATTTATGTTGATGATGTAATCCTTGCTTCTGACAGCCTTGATCAAATTAATTTAGTCAAGCAATTTCTCCATGATTCTTTTACCATCAAGGATCTTGGTGAGCTCAAATATATTCTGGGTTTGGAAATTGCTAGATCAGCTAAAGGTATTACTCTTTCTCAACGAAAATATGCATTGGATATTTTACAAGATAGTGGTTTTTCTGGATGTAAACCAGCAGCCTTTCCTATGGAATCCAATCTGAAACTTAGTGCAATAGATTCTTCACCATCTCTAAATGATCCGACATCATATCGACGACTCATAGGTCGCTTGTTATACTTGACTATCACTCGGCCAGACATAGCATACTCTGTTCAAGTTCTAAGCTAGTTTATGGCTCATCCAAGCATGATACATCTTCGGGCTGCTAAAAGGATACTCAGATATATTAAGGCTACACCAGGATAGGGGATTTTATTGTCTGCAAGTTCGTCTCTTCATCTGAAAGCTTTTTCAGATAGTGATTGGGGTGACTGCTTGGATACTAGAAGAAGTGTAACTGGTTTCGCGGTTTTTATTGGAGATTCTCTTATTTCATGGAAATCAAATAAACAGGCTATTGTTAGCAGATCATCTGTTGAATCTGAATACAAAGCTTTAGCTACAACAACTTGTGAAATTCAATGGCTTATCTATCTTCTAGCTGATTTACATGTTCAACATTATCAAGCTGCTTTGTTATACACTGACAGTAAACCAGCATCTGAAATTGCTTCTAACCCTATGCATCGTGAGAGGACTAAGCATATTCAACTGGATTGTCATTTGGTTCTAGAAAAGTTACAAGAGGACTTAATTAAAATCATCCATATTCCTTCAAAGCATCAATTAGCTAACATATTAACCAAGCCTCTTGGTTTACTACCTTTTCATCATCTTATTCACAAGATGGGAATGATTAGTATCCATTCTCATCTTGAGGGGGGGTGTTAGAGTTTTACAGAGCAATCTGTTATGACTATTATAAGTAGTTAATTAGTTTATTTGTTCATTATCTTAGTGGTCCAAATGTAAAGATATAATTGGTCACTTTTCCTATATAATGAACCAATTATATAGCACTGAAAATATTCAATGAATCAAGAAAAGAAATTTGTTTTTCATTCTTGTTTTTCTTTCACTGTTCTTTCTGAAGCTTGTTAATACACAACTTCCCACATTTTACAGGGGGAATCGATGGGTTATGCAAAAGATAACTCCCCCCCTCTCCCTTTTTTTGTCTTTGTTCATCATTTTTGTTTTTGTCAATTTCATGGATATTTGCATTTTTCATGGGGTTTTTTTGGCTATTTTCTCAAAATTTTCTCAAGAGCCAAATAGGCTCTCGGGCTTGACCATGGATAGGTCAAGGAGTCAATGGACATTGGGTTGGGTGAATTAGGTTGGACCTTGGGTCAGATCAAGCCCACTTGGGCTTGACCAGGAACTAGCCATTAGGCTTGCATCCAGGTGAGTTTAGGCTTGGCTGATTTTGAATTTGGGCTTAACCCATTGTTGGGCTTGGGTTTCTATTTTGAAAATAGTGGGCTAAAAAATGGGCTTGGGCTTGTACTTTTTTAAATATATATAGTGGACTTGTTTTAAAAAGGAACGGCTCGGGCTTGTATTTAAAAACAAAAAAAAAAACAAACAAACAGTGGGCTTGTTTTAAAAAAACATGCTTTGGGCTTGTATTTTAAAACTGGGCTTGGTTTTGTTAAAAATAGTAGGATGGGCTTTTATTTTACGAAATGGGCTTGGGGGATTTGGGATTTTATTTTAAAAACTAGTCTTAAGGGATTTGGGCTTTTATTTTAAGAACTAGGCTTGGGAGATTTGGGATTTTATTTTAAGAATGGGCTTGAAGATTTGGACTTTTTTTTTTAAGACGATAGGCTGGGCTTGATCAATGAGTCAATGGACCCAAGTCCACGTGGACCTAGGTCATAGGGAGTCCGAGTTAATGGGTCGGATCCTGACCCACGAGTCGGCTCAACCCAAGTTTAATGGATCGAGTTAATGGACCTGGTTTAATGGGTTGGATCCACCAATTGGATCCGATCATCAGTTCATTTTTAAAACTAGATTAAGCATGATAAATAGAATAAAAACAAAACAAAAACACAAAAATGTAAATCCAACCTTTGGCTCTCAACCCCTTTAATCTTCAAAATCCCTTCTAATTTTGGTTTTTCAATTTTCTACTTTAACTTCAATACTCCCTTAAGAACCTTTGACCCCGAATAACCTTCACTGTAAAAAAGTTTTTGGGCCAATCAATCACTACTCCTCATTGCATGAAATTTCTCTGTCCCTCTCACTATTTGAACGTCTCTATGTGTGAATTTCTCTCTATAACTCTCACTGTGTGCAAATTTCTCCAGGTGTATTCTCACTACTTATTATTGGTACTCCCCTTTATGCTCCTTCAGAAAGCCTCAATTTATAGGCTTGGGGAGCATTGATTGTGAACATTTTAAATCAAACTTTCAACCACATTTTTACTGCTAATCTCCCACCTACTAACTCCCCTTTATTTACTCTTAACAGCTAACCAATTTTTTTTTTTTTTTTTTTTTTGTGCATGCGTGCAGATGCTTGGAGAATTGGGATTCTTCCCCCCCCCCCGCCCCTTTTTTTTTTTTTTTTTTGTATTTTGTACTACTACAGCATTTTCCCCTGTATTTTTGTTGGAATTTTATTCTTCTTCTCTAATCATCTTTTTTTATATTTTTTTTGTTGTATTCCTTGTACTTCACAATATTCAATGTATTTTTTTATATTTTCTTCTATTGTATTTGTAATAATAACAATAATAATAATAATAATAATAATAATGTCTACTTTTATTATATTTGGCCTTGATAAAGATATAGTGTCTACAAATATGATCTTCAGGTGAATGTAACGCTATTATATCCTTATCCTCTGATTTTTCTTTGTCGACATGTAAGTGCACTGAGCATGTACAGCTAAATTGTTCATATCTTAAAATTTAGAAATTCACTTGGAGGAAAAATTAAATAATAAAATAACACTAGGCATTTAAGCCATCCCAGATTTCCCACTTGGAAGGTGTTAAATAGATTACAAAAAGAGAATTCATTGAATTGAGGGGTTTAAAACAAGAATGATAATGAATAGATTACCTTTCTAAGATCATTGTGCAAAATATAAAGAGAAAAATAAACGTCTTTGAATGACTCAGAAAAAATTGTCAATGGAATTTTTTTAAATCACGCATTACGTATTCCAAGGGAAACCAAGCACTAGGAGAATGGGAATGGGACATGTACAGAAATGAAATTATCTTTTTCATCTTAAATATGTTTTTTGATTATTTAAGTTCCGAACTTAAAAAATATTAGGAAAAAGAAAGAAAAATTTTAAAAAATCCACATTTTCATGTTTGCTTATCAAGGAAACTAAGAAAGAAAATGAAAAATAGTTTTACAAATCATTAATATTTGAATTTTTCTAATTTTTAATCGTATTAAAATAATTTTTTAAATTTTTAATAGTGTTTCATGTAGAAGGAAAATATAATGGAAAATGAGTTTCCTTCTTATTTTCCTTTTCTTCCCTTTTCCCAAGTAAAATCCTTGATCCAAACAGATTCAAAGTGTTAATGCTTCTTAATTTATTGTTTTTGATTGACCATTTGGATTAAGGGCTTTTTTTGTGAAAAAGAAAAGGAAAATAAAAAAAAAATTTCAATTTTATCTTCACTCCATATCAAATATGATTAAGAACAAAATTTTTGATAAAATACAATAAAAATTAAGATACGTAAAAGGTTAATGACATGCAAAATTAAATTTTTGTTCACGGATTTCAATATATATTTTATTTTGTTTCTCACTTTTCTTATAATTAAACATGAAAAAGTAGATTTCTTACTAATGGATCCTTAGGGTATGTTTGGATCAAAAATTTTACTTGGAAAAAAAAAAAAAAAGGAAAATAAGGAGGAAATTGATTTTCCCTTATATTTTCCTTCTCCATTAAATACTATCAAAAATAAAAATTTGTTTTAATATGATTAATATTAGGAAAAACTTAATATTAATGATGTCTAAAATAAAAATTTTGTTCATAAATTTAGTGTATTTTTATTTTCTTTCTCACTTTCCTTGATAACCAAACATGAAAATATAGATTCATGATATTTTTCTTTCCTTTTCCTCACACTTCCCAAGTTACAAACGGAGCTATAATGAAAATAATTTTTGAACAAACTAGTGACTTCATCTTCCCATTTGGAAATTAGAATGACCTCTCACTTGACTAAAAGATCAAGGTTTTGGCTTACAGAGCGTCGAAGTCTTTCTCTATTTCATTATGAAGTTAATCAGCACGTTAACATGTACATACATTAAAGTTGAACTCGATTTGCTTAAGCAGTAAAAGTAAAGTTGAGCCTTGGTGATCCCAAGGTCCTTAATTCAATCCTCCACTAATTTATCGCTTAATTTGGTATCGCTAGGATGGACTCGAACTTAAGTAATAGTTATTGGTCATCCAATTTATACATACATTAAAGCATAGAATATATAAGTTGAAAACATCACCTACATGAAACTAGTTGTTCTATTACATTGCATCATTCCACACATTTGAATCATCACACTTCTTGAGCCAAGTGATTGTCACTTGTCACCACACTTGGTTGACCAAGTTACATATATAGTTCCGCCCATTTGTCTGAAGGAAATGGAAAACATGCTGGATGGTGTTTATGACTTGCCTTTAACCTTGTAGGCTGTGTCACCACAAAGACAGTGGCCATAATTGTCCAAATGGAAAACTTGTGATGGTGCTTGGTAAAAAGTGCAGAGATGGGAAGAAAAATGAGTGTCTCTCTCACTTATTTCTTATTTGTTTGACATGAGATGTGGAGAGAAAACAAATGAATTTCTTCCCACTTACTCTTATTTGGTTGACATGGGATTGAGAGAATAGAAAATAAGTGCAGATGAAAAATTTTTAAAAAAATAAATAAAAATAAAAAAGGTCACTTTGTATTCCTCAAATTCAGTGAGAAATTACAAAAAAAAAAAAAAACAAACAAACAAATGCTTTTACTTTGCGTTTGGAGCGGTCGTGAATTTAAATTTGTATTGGATTTGGATAAAATATAATATAAAATTGTATTGAAATTTTTCTAAATCCATTTAAATTCAAATCCAAAACCCGAAATCAATCCTCTCGAATGCAGGATTAGACAACTTTTAAAAAGTGGCATGTGAGGGGCATTATTGTAAATGACAAACTTTGGCCTTCTTTTCTTATATTTTTCCACTTTCTAACTTATTAATTCCATTGGCTCTCCTCACTACAAAAAATAAAGTTATTAGTGAAGGATCAAAACTATCAGTAATACTTATAAATTCGTCACTAATAGTATTAGTGACGAATTTATAAGTATTAGTGATGGTTTTAAATTAGTTGTTATATCTGCCGTTACTACTAATTATTAGTGACAAATTTTGAAATCATCACTAATAATGTCGTATTAATAACGGATTATAATCGTTACTAAAACTCTAATACCGTCATTATAAATTCTATATTGGCTCGACACAAATTTGTCACTAATAGTAGGGTATTAGTGACGAATTTCAAAACTGTCACTAATACTGTAATATTAGTAAAGGATCAAAACCGTTACTAATGCTTATTAACCTTTAGTGAATGATCATAATTCGTCACTAATAGAATAGTATTAGTGACGGTTTTAAATTCGTCCCTAATAGTTGAGTATTAGTGAATGATCAAAACCGTCACGAATACTTATTAGCCTTTAGTGGAGGATCATAATTCATCACTAATAGTTGGACTTTAGTGAAGGATCAAAACCGTCATTAATACTTGATCTTTAGTGAAGGATCAATATTCGTCATTAATAGTATAGTATGAGAGACGGTTTTGATCATTCACTAATATCTATAGAATCCGTCACTAATTAATTGAAAATTAATATTTTTTTATTTCATTAATTCTTGTGAAAATCTATAATTATATTTTTACATAGATAACATTAAACCATAATTATTAAAAAGATTCACAAATTATTAAAAATTCTAATTCAAAATCAAATACAAATACATTATACAAATTCTGAATGTTTTATACATGAATCTCATATGTTTAGATAACACCGTCAACACCATCCTATGCACTATAGAAGGATGCAACTTTTGAATATATATAATCAAAAGTTGCATCCTTCTATAGTGCATAGGATGGTGTTGATGGTGTGATGGCCGCAAACCCTACAAATTAAGAATTATAAAAATAAAAAAAATTAGTATACGATTTTGGACCATATACGTATTATAAGTATCAATGATTTGATAGAAAAATAAACGGACATTCAAAAAAAGTTAAAACAAAAAATGATACTATTTTAAATTGCTAAATTTTATCAGTTTTGAGAAATTTTGGCACCATTTCCCTTGTAAATAGGACATTTTTCATAAAGATATGTTTGATACCTGGGTGTTTACACAAACAGTTCACAATAATCCAACCAGTAATTAATGAATTTTATTAGTGCACAAGATCTTCATATAATCAGCATTAAATAATGTAATGTGTTTATGCATCCCATAAACAATCTATATCAGACTTAAAATGTGATGTTGAGGTTTACATGACTTCTTTAGGACTCAAAAACAACTATAATAATACAATAATGCAAATGAGTCTATTATTGATAAAATTTTCACTTAGCATATGTAAAAGTAAATTTAAAAATGAAGTTCACAATTCATTTAAACTTTACTCATTCCTTCAAAAATGTTTTAACATTCAGCATACTATAATCATTCTCACAAATATGGTATATGACTTTGATTATTTTGGGAGAAATTTAATAAATTTTCAACAGCATGTCGTGTATAAATAGAACATTTCCCAAACCTGCAAGTCATAAAAGCATGCAATTTAGAATATTTTTGCATCATACAGATGCTCAATGTACTTAAGACAACCTTATGGCTCAAAAATAAAGACAATGATATGCATGAAAGCCTATAGGATTAGGTTTTTCAAAATTATAGAAGTTTTGAAAAATTATGGCAGTATTTCCCCTATAAATATGACATTTTCCATTGAAATATGTTCCAAACCTGGGTGTTTACACAAAACAATTCAAAATAATCCAACCAGTAATGATTGCATACATACATACATAAAGATCTTTATTTTGACTAGATTTTATGCATGCTTTTTATCTTCGTTTTCCTAGTTAGGTATTAAGTTGGGAGTTTAATATTGTTTGATCTTCAGTTAAGGAGTTAGCCAGGAGGCTCTTGTATTTACTTGTAGGCTATAGTGTTTGGAAGATTTATTTGGGAGGAGGTTAAGAAAGCATTGGAATTTAACAAATTTTCAGCAGTAATCTGTAAATAGAACATTTCTCGAACCTGCAAGTCACAAAATTTCTTCCTAGGTTTAGCTAAGCCAGCAGTAGTAGTACACAACCTAGGGTCTATCTACGCATATATGAAATTACAGAAAAGATAATTCAAGTCCCAACAACACAAACAATACAGTTTCAGTATCTCCCAACAATTCACAATTCAGCATATGAATAGAATTAAACAAGCACACACATGCACATTTTTAGAATGTATATTACCTGATGGTAGAAAAGAGAGATGCTTCATTAAAAGATACTGATTTTGGTTGAAATTTTGGACACATCACCCCGAGTTTTTGGAAATTTCTCTAGTTTATAATGATTTCAAAAATTATGAAACTTCGGTTATGTAGTAACCGGGAAAAAAAATATATATAATAATAATAAAATAATAAAATAAAATTAATTAATTAAATTAACAAGTAAAATGAATAGTATGATAAGGAACAAATATATATATATATATATATAAATATTAAAGCATGTATATATATATATATATATATATATATATGTGTGTGTGTGTGTGTGTGTGTGTGTGTGTGTGTGTGTGTGTATGTCCACGAGATCAGGAGTTTCTTGGGGCTAGCAGGCTATTACCGTCGTTTTGTTGAGGGATTCTCAGCTTTGTCAGGGCCCTTGACATGACTGACGAGGAAGAATGTTAGATTTGAGTGGGACGATAGTTGTGAGCAGAGTTTTCAGGAGCTGAAGTAGAGACTAGTCACAGCACCAGTGTTGATCATCCCATGTGGGGGTGAAGGGTATACCATTTACAGTGATGCGTCCTTGAAGGGACTTGGCTGTGTATTAATGCAGCATGGCAGGGTAGTGGCTTATGCATCCAGGCAATTGAAAGAATATGAGAAGAACTACCCTACCCATGATCTTGAGTTGGCTGCAGTGGTACACGCACTGAAGATTTGGAGGCATTACCCGTACGGTGAGCAGTGTGAGATCTTCTCTGACCATAAAAGTTTGAAGTATTTCTTTACGCAGAAAGAACTAAATATGAGGCAGAGAAGGTGGTTGGAGCTGATTAAGGATTTTGATTGTACCATCAGTTATCACCCAGGGAAAGCAAACGTGGTAGATGATGCGTTGAGCAGGAAATCCAGGGAGCCAGTGTTGGCGGCTATGGGGATCCAGCATCCGATCATAATGGATCTGGAGAGACTCGGCATAGAGTTGGTGGAGAGTGATCTCCCAGTATGTATTGCCAGCCTAGTGGTACAGCCTACCCTGCAGGAGAGAATTAAAGCTGCCCAGAAGGAAGATCCAGAGCTAGTGGAGGTGATTGACAGAGTACAGAGTGGGCAGGGGGAGGAGTTCAGTATCGCAGATGACGGAGCTTTGCAGTTCCGTTCCAGATTATGTGTTCCTGCCGATACTGAGATCAGGAAGACTATTCTAGAGGAGGCTCACAGATCTTTGTATACAGTTCATCCCAGTAGTACGAAGATGTACAGAGATCTACGAGAGTCATACTGGTGGAATGGTATGAAGAGAAAGATTGCCGAGTATGTAGCGCAGTGTTTGACGTGCCAGCAGGTAAAGGCTGAACACCAGAGACCGGCAGGGCAGTTGCAGCCATTATTCATCCCGGAGTGGAAGTGGGATCACATATCGATGGACTTCGTGTCAGGACTGCCGACGGCGTTACATGGTCATAATGCCATCTGGGTGATTGTTGATCGATTGACGAAGACCGCCCACTTTATTCCCATCAAGATCAGCTACTCCCTCAGCCGTTTAGCGGAGATTTACATTCAGGAGATAGTACGTTCTCATGGGGTGCCTGTATCTATTGTGTCGGATCGAGACCCACAATTCACATCACGATTTTGGAGGAGTTTGCAGGAGGCTCTAGGGTCTCAGTTATCATTTAGTACGGCATTCCATCCTCAGTCAGACTGGCAGACTGAGAGGACGATATAGATATTAGAGGACATGCTCAGAGCGTGTGTACTAGACTTTGGGGGTAGTTGGACTCAGTTCATGCCATTAGTAGAATTTGCGTATAATAATAGTTATCAGTCTAGCATTGGCATGGCACCATTTGAGGCTCTGTACGGTAGGAGATGTCGTTCTCCTTTATTTTGGGATGAAGTGGGTGAGCGGCGAGTAGTGGGACCAGAGCTGATTCAGCAGGCGTGTGATAAAGTTCGTCTTATCAGGGATAGGATCAGTGCAGCTAGAGCCAACAGAAGAGTTATGCCCATCATCGCCGCAGGAATTTAGAGTTTGATGTAGGTGATCACGTATTTTTGAAGATAGCTCCGATGAAAGGGGTTATGCGATTTGGGAGGAAGGGTAAACTTAGTCCTAGGTTTATCGGTCCATTTGAGATTCTAGATAAAGTGGGACCGGTAGCCTACAGGCTAGCTTTGCCACCTGTATTATCCAGGATTCACAACGTATTTCATGTTGCTATGTTGAGGAAATACGTCCCAAACCCTTCTCATGTCATCAATTATGATGAGTTGGAGCTTAGTGATTCACTGGGATATGAGGAGGTACCAGTACAGATTCTGGATAGGAAAGTGCAAGAGCTACGTAACAAGACGATTCCTCAAGTAAAAGTCTTGTGGAGGAATCATGCAGTAGAAGAGGCTTCTTGGGTCTGAGGAGCAGATGAAGTAGAGGTATCCGCATTTATTTCAAGAAGTCTGAGTGAATAAATGTAAATAGTTAAGTAGTTTTCTGTTGCAGGTACATGTAATGGTTGAATAGTGTAGTACTTTAGTTTTGAGAGAATGGTTTTCTTTTGTATATGTAATCTTCCAAAACTCGAGATGTAACCACGGTATTCATCCACCATAAGTGAGGGTAGGTAATAAAATGAGTAGACCATTTTTCCTGATTAAAGGATGGCGACTTACGGAAACAGTAAATTTCGAGGACGAAATTCTTTTAAGGGGGGAGGAATGTAGTAACCGGGAAAAAAATATATATATAATAATAATAAAATAATAAAATAAAATTAATTAATTAAATTAACAAGTAAAATGAATAGTATGATAAGGAACAAATATATATATATATATATATTAAAGCATGTATATATATATATATACATATATATATGTGTGTGTGTGTGTGTGTGTGTGTGTGTGTGTGTGTATATATAAAGTATAAAAGCTTCTTCAAGAAGCTACACTTTAATAAATGTTTACTATTATATATATATATATATATATATATAAAATAACACAAGCTTCTTTAAGAAGCTTTGAGTTCATTCTCTCTCTCCTCTTCTCCCTCTCTCCTACGACTCTCTCTCTCTTCGATTCCGGGCTAGTTTTACGCCGGATCGATAAACCGAAGCCACCACGACGCTCCTGGCGAAGTTCTCTACAAGTTTGTCGGAGCGGATCGTCAGGGAAACGAAGTTGGATTTCATCCCAAATCCAAGGTAAGGCTTTATATTCAATATTTGGATTTTTGACAGTTGAAGAAAGTGATATACGTATAAAAATACTGAACTTTAATACTGAAAATTTTCAGTTCCAGGGTATTGATTGGGAACATTGGGAATCATCTCTAAGTTGAGGTAAGACTTTTTAAGTCGAATTTGACTTAGTGGTAGTTATAGAAAATGTTGTACGTACGAAGATACTAAACTTTAATTCTGCGAGTTTTCATTTTCAGGGTGTTGAGTTGAGAACCTTGTGGGTACGGGGAAGATTTTCTTATGGGCTTTTCAGGAATCGGGTAAGGGGATAAACTAAGCTAGTTTTGTTTTGAGAAAATGTATGTATATATATATAGCATCTGGTTTCAGGAAAAATAAATATATTTATATATATGATTTATATTTGAAAAATACTGTTTAAATGATGATATGTTGAATACGCAGAAAATTTGTTTAGTGTGGCATGAGTATAAAAATGTTGTGAAATACTGTTTTTTTTTTGGAATGAAGACGATATGGATTTCTATGATGGAAAACCGGCGTACGGGCCGAGATATTTTTATATGTATATGTGATTTGCCGGCATATGGGCCGTGCTATGTGGATGAGATTTGCCGGCGTATGGGCCATGCTATGTGATTTGCCAGTATACGGGTTGTGCTATGTGATTTGCCGGCGTACGGGCCGTACTATGTGGTTTGCCAGCGTACGGGCTGTGCTATGTGATTTGCCGACGTACGGGCCGTGCTATGTTAAAATGTGTAATACCGGCGTACGGGCCGATGATTTTCATGATACACGTATATATGTGAAATATTATGATTGATGTGAAAATAAATGATATGAGATATTTATGTATCACGGTTTTAGTATATGTATATGATATCAGAACCTGGTTGGCTTGGTCTAGGCTAGCACTTGTACGGTACCGTTGCTATGTGTCCATGGTCCTCGTGATCATGATATCTGTGTTAACGCCGTTGTACGGAGTGGTGTGAGATTGGATGGTCGATGTGGTTATTTTCAAGAAGTGTGCTGTTATCGCCCCTGGTGTACGGACCAGTCTAGGTAGACCCATCGGACCTACAGACTACTGTTTGACTTGGCAGTGGTCGGCCAACCATTGTCAGGTCCCGCCTTCGGGCCACACAACCCAGTCATGTGGGGGTAATACATGACAACAGCCAGCTAACCTACCAGGGTTGTTTTTATGTTATTATTATTATGATATGAGATGAGAAATGTTTATGAAAAGGCAGTATGTTCTGCCATGTTTTGATATGCATATGTTTTCCCAGATTTGATAAACAGTATTAAATATGTTATGTATGGTATATGTAAACACAGAATACTCATGTTGCCACACACTGGTATTAGTTTATTTCCCTTACTGAGAGGTGTCTCACCCCTAAATCTTATACATTTTTCAGGAGCCCCTGATAGGAGAGTGGGAAAAGCCCCGCTGATCTAGATCAGTTATTTGCCCTCTTTGGAAGGGTAAGTTTTTGGTAGGGACAGTTAGGTTTTGTGGGGATTGTCCCTAGATTTCATTTTTGAGATGTATATACTGTGAGATAGAAATTGTAGTGACTTTGGTATGTGTTATGCACATTATGATGAGATGTATATGATTTTATACTTTCTGCTGCGTAGGCTTCTTCTGTATGTTTTGTTATATCCCTGGTACCCACGGGCCTAGGTGGATTGTGACCTGCTGAGTTGGAATGTATGATGTGATGATAATTTATTTATATAAAAAAAAATATAGGTGAAAAAAGAGCAGGTCGTTACAGGTTATAGTTCTTGGTTCCTACTTTTCTTTTAAATGAGATTGGGATGTCATATTCGTTTATATATGTGGTTGGGGGTTTACATCTATTTAAACTGCATTATAAGTAATAATAATGTTTAAAATTTAAAGTATGCCAATAATGAAGTTATTTAAATAAATTATAGTGATAGAACATAGATACAATATAATGACACGATAACTAGCATTTAATAATTTATAATGATCATATTATACTCATGTACACCCTTGCTCAATATTTTGTAAACTATAATTAGTGAAGTATATAAACACTAAACAACATAAGATTTCATCCCAACATCTAAGTTACTGGGATAAGAACAATGATTTTGAACAACCACGAAGATATAGTTGGATTGACATTTTATAATGATGATTTTGGACAATCAAATGAATGTAATATGGTTATTGTAATGATTTGGATGTTCTTTAATTCTTCACGTGTTGGACACATGCGATTTATATACCATAAATACTATATACTAGTCATGAATATATTTTTTCAATTTATCTTTTATCCAAATTACGTATAATCATACCCATTAACATCTCCCAAAGTTCCTTCAAGGTTGCCATCATTTGTATAGGTTTCATCATTTCTTTTTAAATGAAATTGAAGTCCATATTGAAATTGAGATTTCTATGAATCAAGACTCCAAAAATTTCTATCTGAATTGAAATTTATTTAATTGTCTTGATGTTTCTTGAACATTTGCAGCATTATCATAAAAGCATCAATAAAAATTCATACCTGTAAAATTTACAGTTTGATTAGAACATAGAATTGATTGAGGGAACCATGGAATGGAAACAATACCAATTCAACCATTATTTCATCAGCATGAAAACATGCAGAAGTAGCTAAGCACAAAACGATGACTCATAACATTAATTATGAAATAAATATTCTACACTGAAAAATACAAGTTGCAGTGTACTTATTGACACTATTAAGCTTGAAGAAAACCATAGGTAATTGCATGAAAGTACAACATACTACAATATTACCATATCACTGGATCCACAATAAGACAAATCCCTCTTCAGAGAAAGGTTTAGACTCAAGTCTTAGAACAGTAAAGGTCAGTTTTTCAAAGAGTAAGGCAAGGGTGGCAATAGCACACACATACACATGCGCGCGCGCGCACAAAAAAAATATTGTTTGCAGTGCATACCTAAATGAACAACATAAGCCACCACTATTAAATAGAAAATAGGTGTCAACAGTGTAGTGAGTTGTACATGCATTCATTTTCATTGTTCACTATTGCTGCATCACTGCACATGTTGGTATGACACTATTACTCATGGAAAGAATACCAGTCACATAACACATAGACACCCTTCTACATTAAATGCAATTCAAACTTAAGCGTTGGAATTTAATAAAATTTCGGCAGCATGACGTCTGTAGATAGAACATTACCCAAACCTGCAAGTCACAAAAGTTCCTCCTAAGTTTAGCTAAGCAAGTAACAGTATTACACAACCTAGGGTCTGTCTATGCATATATGAAATTGCAGAAAAGATAAATCAAGTCCCAACAATACAAACAATACAGTTCCATTATCTCCCAACAATTCACAATTCAACATATGAATAGAATTAAACAAGCAACGGAACTATAATTTCATGCAATTCAAACTATGTTTTACATACCTTCTAATGAGAGGAACCACCTGCATCATCTTGTAAGAACCCGAACCGTGATAAACGGGTTTAAATAAATAAGAGGGGGGTAAATTGGGAATTTGGCAGATTTTGTCGGCGAAGCTAGATTTCATCGACGAAGTCTTTGTTCTTCTCGTCGACGAGGAGAAGCCGAGGAGTCTTGAAAAAATTGGTGATCTCAGATTCATCGACGAGGCCACCGATTCATCGACAAAGGTAGTGGAAGATTCGTCGACGAAGGCACCATTTCGTTGACGAAGTTGCCCGGGTCAAAGGGTTATAAATATCATTTTCCTTTACTTCCTCACTAAGAAAACTCAAAACATATCTCTCTCTTTACTCCCCTTTCTCTCTAGATTTCTTCGCTGATTGTTGATGGAATCAGAAATCTGAAGTTACCACGAGGATCGTGTAAGGATTCTCTACAATTTCTACGGATCGAAATCTCGATTCAGAGATTTTCGAGTTTTGGCGAAAAATCAAGGTAAGACTCGGTTTTCATTTCTGATCCAGTAGTTTTGTAGGTAACGGTCTTGTGAACATATTCTGTACTGTGATTTGTAGGTTTTGGAACTTGGTTTGCTGTTTAGGGGCCTTGGAGTTTGGGATTTGTTGTTCGGGGAAAAGGTAAGGGGAACTATGTTTATATTGGTTATTTTTGAAATCGAACTCGGTGGAACTGTGGTCCACAGTCCTGTGTGTGTTTTGGCTACTCATTTGGGGGGATCTAATGGGGAACACTATGTGTTTTTCATTATTACAGTTTTGGGAAAAAGGGGGCGATAGGCTGCATCGCTGGTTTTGTTGAAAATCGAGGGTATATGTTGATTTATACTATGATATTGGGATTGTCGTGCCTTGACTTGTTTAAACTGTATTTGTTTGGAAAATCATGATTTAGATTACCCAATGGGTGTGGTTTCTTTCGTTATATGAGCATGCATGTGTGTGTGTGATATGTTGAAATGCTAGTAGGAACGCGATTTCGAAATTATTCTAGGTACTAAGAGTGTCCGGCTCTATATCCGAGGGCGTGTGTTTATCGCCTTCACGTAGGCAAGAGTGTCCGACTCTATATCCAAGCGCGTGAGCCTATTCTGGCAGATCAAGCCGAAGGGTGTGGATCCACCAGTTAGCATCGGTACGATGCTATGGGAGTCAGGGACTAGCCATGTGCCGGTGGCGCCGTGCTTCGCGGGTTGCCTACGGGCCAACACCGGATTGTCGCGGACCAGCTTCGGGCCGAAGGGTGTGACGACACCGAGATTGCTGATCATGTGTATGTGGATGTGTGCGTGTGTGCACGGTGTGAACTAGTATTGGATTGCATTTAACTACGTGTATGTTGTATCATGATAACACTCAAATGCCACACACCGATATAACCTGTGTTCTTCCTTACTAAGAGGTGTCTCACCCCTTCTGTACGTACATTTTTACAAGTCCTTCGAGTAACCGGAGCGAGCGTCTTGGTGTAGGGAGCATAGTGGCCGGTGTACTGCGGTTAGCGCTTGAGTAAGTGCTAGGACTGTATTTTTGGTGGGTTGCCATTTTGAGATGTTTTTGGGCACCCAGTTTGTACTTTTTGATAGAGTCATGTTCTGCTCTTGTATAGACTCTACTATGGTACTGCATATGTGTATATAGATGACCTTTTTCCGCTGTGTATATAATTGTGTTTGGATGCGTTTAGAGTACTTGGGAATCCCACGGGGTCGGACCCTCATCCATTGTACTGTATCTTTGGATGTTTGATCGGATATAGGGATAGGTTAGATGACATTTTCACCCTTGGGACCCATTTCGGGGTTCGGGGCGTGACACATCTGGTCGAGGTCGGCACATCATTTTTTCAAACTGTGCTTGCCTGTTCAGAATTGCGTCGAGCGTGGCTTCAAAGGTGGAGACCTTGTCTTTCAAACTCTAGTTCTCCATCGAGACGTTAGACACCATGTCTTTCAAACTTTGGTTCTCCACTGTGACGTTAGACACCATGTCTTTCAATTGCTGGTTCTCCATTTCCATCGTATGCATCCGCTGAATCATCTCATCCGCCCGAGACTCGGCATCTCGACGTGCTCATTCCATCTCAGCACGACCCGTCGCACCCATAGAAGATGATGTTGTAAGGGCGATGTATCCACTTCCAAGACTTTTCACCCAGCCCCCCACTCGTTCCCCAAGCACCTGAGCAGTTATCTGGTAATCCGTCATTTATTGGCTCCCCTCTGCAATAGGTGAATCCCTCAGCTCAACTTTCCTCGCCTATTTTCAGTCAAGAAATGATAAAAAGGAAGAAATAAGAACAAAGTGGAGAAAAAAGAATTTCATGTTAGAGAGAGAGAGAGAGAGAGAGAGAGAGAGAGAGAGAGAAAAGTGCTTTTCCTAAAAATTCAGGATTGGGGATGCCTACGCAGTCAATTCACCCTAAACTATCGGAAGGTGATTTCTTGTCCGATTGAGCCGATATTTTAATAGGTGGTGCCTAACTCATCCTTCTTCACTCTGGATGGTCTGATTGTCATTTGAAGCTTGGGAACCCTTGGTTTTCTTATCTGGACAACAACTTCATTGCAGCAGTAGGGGTGCCTGCGCAATCAGTTTGATCCACACGATTAGGTTATCTATGATTCATCCCTCCTAATTCTGATCGGTCAACTTGTTATTTGGAATTTTATAACTTCGGTTTTCTGACTCGAACAACAAGCTCGTTGCAACAGCAGCTTTAGGTAAGAAAAATCTTTAAAAATCCTATATGTTTTTTTTAAGACAAAATTTTAAAAATAAAAGGAATACCCTAGAAAATGACACGTGTCATGGTGACACATATCAAGATAACTTTGCTAATGTCACTCTATGACAATATTTTTTAAAATACAAAAAAAATAAAAAATAAAAAATAAAAAATAAAAAAAGGATTTAAAAAGTGTCACGTGTCACCACTATGGGTGGACATGTGGCACCTGCTGAATTAATCCGGTTCATTTTAAATGAGCCGGTTGAACCGATTCACCTTTATTTATTTATTTATTTATTTATTTTATATATTATTTTATTCAATAATTTTAATTAATTAGTTTTAATTTTTTTAAAAAAAAATAGGGGAAATAGCCGAAAATTACAAAAGAGATCATGAAAAATGAAGAAAAATTTGGAAAAATATTTTTGAAGTCTGGAAAAATATTTTGAGTTATTTTGACTCGGAATAAAAAAAAGAAAATAAAAGACCTTTGAAAAATAAAGAAAACTCTTTAAAAATATTAGAAAGTTTTTTAGGAAAATATTTGAAAATTTTCAAAATGATTTTACAAGGATTTTGAAAAATCTGAGAATGTTTTCAAAGATGATTTTTTATGATTTTCTTAATTTTTTGGGTGGGTGCGTCCTAATGATTTCAAAAAAGGTAAAGAGATATTTTAAACCTCACATGTATCAGCTTTAATGAGAGGTTTATTTAACAAGATTCCCTCATTTGAAGCTCTTATTAGACATTTCTAAATCTCATTTTGATTTTATTTATTTGTTTATTTTAAAGGAGTTAATTAAAGACCATCAAAATTCAATTTAGGGATAATTCATAGTTAATTAGGTATCGTTTGTAGAACAGGTGTGTAGGGGGTGTTAGTACCTTCCTCTCGCATAACCGAACTCTCGATCCCTATTCTGGTAAAACGGCCTAAAATTAGGTATTCTAACCATACCAAGATAAAGAATAAGTTAGTGGCGACTCCATTTCAAAACTCAAAATCTATTATCCCTTGTCATTCCGGACCCTTCTCGGGGACGTTGCGATAATAATTTTAATTTTTTTAAAAATATATATATTTAGGACTAATTTAAAGCATTTACAAATGTAAGTGGATGGAGAGGATAGCTTCAAATGGGTAAATATTTGATTTCATAAACATTTTTTTTCAAATTACTTGTATATTAACCTTATTTTGAATGTTCAATTTTGAGTGTCAATATGTGAACTACGCTCAAAATATAATGACCCAAAAAATATAAATTAAAAGTTACCTTCACTTATTTTAATTAATAGTAGGAATACATCCAAATATCTAGAGAAAAACTTAGGATGAGGCCCAATGTTACAAAATTAATTTATCTCTTAACGAGGAAATTCCTTCTACAATTCTAAACAATTTTAAATCCATAGTAACTCAACTATTAAACAAAAAGGTATTCTAATGTCTATTTAAATACCTAGAGGCAAGTTAGTGCATCATTTTCTTCTTTTATTCTTTTCTCTGCATTCATTTCTTCTTAAATTACTTAATGTGCAAAAATTTGTGTAATGTAAATAAAAATTTTCTTTATTTTGGAAGACTGAGTTTTATTTATCAACTCCCCTTAAAATATTGTCAAAAAAGCTTTAGCATTAGGAAAGTTGTATGAACTTGACAGACATAATTTGCTTGACCCAGTTTTCAAATGCACGTTGGATGATAATCCAGTCGGCCCACATATTCTAGATGCACTTTGGAGATATAAGCTTGCTTTTTGCTGTGAATTGGCATGCTGAGCTGCCGCTAGCCTATATATATATATATAGTGCTCTCTCTCTCTCTCTCTCTCTCTCTCTCTCTCTCTCTCTCTCTCTCTCTCTCTCTCTCTCTCTCATGCAAGAGAAATTGTTTTATCTGCCTTTTCTTGATTGCTGGTTGACTTTAGGACCTACTGATTGGACGTTCACCAACACGTCAGTCCCTGTCCACGGGTGATATAAATATGTATTGGTAGTTTAGTAGTAGGCAGCAGTGGGCACCAAGTGTTCTACAAAGTTCCCACAGAAGAGTGGGTGCTTTTCTTACCAACCAAACAGGAACCCCAGGATTTCTGCCCGGAAAAAGCAGATTTAATGGTACATGTGAATAGATGACCCATCCGTTCCTCGTTGTGTAAGCCAACCTTTTTGGACCCAAAAAAAGACAACGAACTTTTCCAAATTGCCGCCCATGTAATTCTCATATGGATGGCAAAACACAACAATACTACTTCCCATTCAAAACTAAAAATTTAATTATTGATTCTCAAGTTTAGTATGCTAAAATAAAAGGAATGAAGGATGTGATAAAAATATTTAAAATTATAAAAATCAATTTTATTTTTTTTTATTTTTTTTTTACACAGAACAAATCATCAAATTATATATCACATATTTCAAATCACCTAGATGATTGTTTACAAAAATGTAAATAAATGAAAAAGAAGTCTCACTGGCTAAAAAAAAAAAAATACAATTTAAAATGGGAGGAAAATAGTTCTAACGTCTTATGCTCAAAAACTAGATTTTTTTTTTTCTAAACAGGAGTTGTCGAGATTCCTAGAAAGACTTTACCAAAATCAGAAGTATGATCTCCATTGCTCGATTGACCTTTCCTTTTTCTTTTTTCTTTTTTCTTTTTTTTTTCTTTTTTGATTTCTTTGGAGACTCATTACACAATGGAAAATAGATTTCACCTCATACTTCTTTTCCATTTTCAAGTCTAAAACTAACAAAATAAAAACCTCAAACCCTAACCACTAAAATATTTTTGGGACACCGATCTGCATCATTTTCTTGTATACTAGGCAATCTGATTGAAATATCATCCCATAGATTTGTGAGAAATATTGACAAATAGATGATTTATCAAATCTATAAACAAAATTTCTATTTTACACATCATTAATATTTAGTTTTTCTTAATTTTTAATAATATTAAAGTAAATTTTATTTTTGATAATATTTAATTGACAAAGTAAAATATAAGGGAAAATGAGTTTCCTCCTTATTTTCCTTTCCTTTCTTTTTTTCAAGTAAAATTTTTTTATCCAAATGGACCCATATGCTACTCTGGAAGATATTAAGGAAGAAAAGAAAAATATCAAGAAATCCATATTTTCATGTTTGGTTGTCGAGGAAAGTAAGAAAGAAAATAAAAAATTCACCAAGTTCATGAACAAAATTTTGATGTTACACATTACTAATATTTAGTTTTTTTTTTTTTTCAATTTTAATCATATGAAAACAAACTTTCATTTTAATAGAATATAATATAGAAGAAAAATATAATAAAAATATAAATTTCCTCATTATTTCCTTTCCTTTTCATTTCCGAAATAAAGTCCTGGATATGAACAGGAATAGAGAACGTGAAAATGACCACCAAGCGCACAATCCGGCCCAATCCAAGGTTTAATAATCATAATTAATTTAGTCATATAAAATTAGTGGCATAATATTAGTTATATCTTCTTAATACTACCATACATCACACAAGTCTTTATATATATATATATATATATATATATATATATTCACTTATTTATTTATCAATTCAAATATGATAAGGCTATCTAACGTGCAATAGGCATCTATACTTATTTGACTTTTGATGGGAGAAAAATATTACACGCAACAAAGTTTTTTGACGCCGACTTTGATGAGATCAAATGCAAATCTTTTGATGCCGACTTCATTCTCTTAAGTTGTTTCAAATTCTTTGGTCAGCCAGTGATGCCTATAGCCTTATCGTCACTTTTGTAGAACATCATTGACTCTTGCTGGTGCTGTATTTCAACACCGGACTTAATATTCATAATATTGGTGTTAGGAATTAAGAATAAATTTTCAAAAATGCGAGAAATAAAATAGAGAAAGAATACGCGTCAAAGAAAAATCAATCACATGCATAAGACAGTACTTACGTGATTCGACAATTTTACTTACGTCCATAGAGTTGTAGGGATTTCACTATTATTATGAAGAAAATATAGAGAGTACGGTGGTACAATGCTCTCCCTCTCACTCTCTCGCGAAGTATGACCGCATCCCCTAATCACCAAAAAATAATCATTTTACATGTTACATACAGGGTTCTGAATGAGTTACAAACTAAGCCCAAAAAATTTTCCCGAGGGCACCCCCACGAGTACGGCTTGGGCCGCTTAGTCCATGGAGCGAAAAATTAGAAAATAGAAATCTCTCATTAAAGAAAGGTCGGGTCATCATCCAAATTTAACGCAACTAGGCTCCACAAAAGGCTAACAATTAGTAAACTATATGGTATACAAAGAATGGGAAAAAGACGTTAAAGTTTGGATCATGAATTTTACTTGAAAAAAAAAATTAAGAAGAAAATTCATTTTTCATTATATTTTCTCTCTATATAAATATCTAAGAAAATATAACTATTAAAGATACGTAAAATTAAAATTTTGTTTATTGATTTGGCATATTTTTATTTTCTTTCTCACTTTATTTGATAATCAAGCATGAAAAAGTGAAATCATTCTTATTTTCCTTTCCTTTCTCCAATATCTTCCAAGTTCCAAATAGACATTAACTTTTTTTGAGATTTGACAGGAAGATAGAGATCTTCTCTAGGTTTCAAAATTTTCATTAATCTCTCTTGAAATTTTAAAAATGTTACAAACATCCCCAAAGGTTTATCAAAAAGATACAAAGATCCTCTCAAAAGATTTGCTTTTTTGTAAAAAAAAAAAAAAAAGTTGTTTTTTGACAAACTTCGGGGAAGGGTTTTTGAGTTTTTGAAACCTCTTATGATAGTTTACCAATATTGCGAATATTTACAGCTTGGTGTCGATGAACAAGTATAGTGTAAATAATTTATCTAGGAAAGGTAAAGTTTTTGAAGCATTTAAAAACATGACAATTAGAAAGAAGGCAACATGTTGATTTTGGAACTCCCATTTTCATCGCATATGCCCTTTTCACCCCTCCGAAATTCGAACACAATATTTCTTAACGTAAAAGTTTCAAATTCAAGCAATTGAAATGCCATTATAACTATTGTGACTCCCATCTTGATGCAGGACGAGATGGTAACACCCCCAAGATATGATGGGGATCGGTGACCTAGTCCTACCAATTTCAACTCTCACAAACAAGCATACACACACTAGACACTTTAAAGTACGAATTCAGTTAATCAATATAAACACAATAAAGCATGCTATTTCACATATTTCAGGATTTTGAAAAGGTGTATGATGTTGTTCAAAAATAAGTCCCAAGAGTTCTTTCACAAAGGTGTTAAATTAAAATGCAGAAAGATGCTACTTCAATATTTTAAGAATAAAAGTTCTATGATTAACACAACAATATTCCCAGAATTGACTTAAAGCTAGCAAGTATCAATAATAAAATATAATGGCTCAAATGCAATTTTAAACATGGAAGTTTAGAATTTCAAGCATGGATTACACAAGGTTAAGCAAAGACTCAAACAATGTGAAATAATATTGAAAGTTCATATTTTGGGTGACTATAATCAACTGTGGATCAGGGTCAGTCGCCTATAGAATTCTAAGAATAGATTTCTGGAGTGGTAGTGTTGGGTTTGTCAATTGATGTAAGGGCCTCAGTCGACTACCTGAGATTTTAGACAAAATACCGAGTGTTAGTAGCAGGTTAGTCGACCGACCATCAGGGTGAGTTGACTGACCATCAGGGTAGTCTACTGACCTGCTACTGGTTTGAATAAAAATGCAAGGATTCAAGGCAATTTCTCACCCAAACCTTATGGGGCTTCGAGCAAGGGTTCTCAAGCAATTCAAGGGTTAAATAAAGAACAATCTTACCAAAAAAAATCGTTGAATAACTCAATTTGATTCACCACAAATCAAAACACACCTTGGAATTTCTTAACCAAGCTATACGTTGCAATTGGAACTGTTGTGCACTTGTAATGGTCCAAGAAAATAACGAAATTACCATTAACTATGAAGGATGTTGTTAACTCTATGAGTTCAATCCTGTTTTGATAATAACAAATCATTTGATATTTGACCTGTGCAATTGAGTTTGTGAACATGATAACAATTTAGAATGCACGAACGATAAACTTGATATGGAAGCCACGAGGAAACTAAAGTACATATCACTTATCTCAATCCATGGAACTAGAGAAATAAAAGGATGAAGAAGCAAGCTTGAAATTCAAGATCTTCAATGGGAATGAGTATTTAGAATTGAATGTATTTACATATGTCATATGATATAATTCGAAGTTCAAATATTCCCTAGACTAACCTTAGGACTCATGCATTTCATTAAAGATACATTTACATTAGTTTTAGGTTGAATAAATTTTCAGAGACAAAATTTTAGAGGCCTCGTCGACAAACCCCATGGCCTCGTTGACGAACGCATGAAGGCCACTCGGCGATGAACAATTTTTTTCTCGTCAACGAAAAATTATCGAAAGTCCAAAAAGTTCAAACAGTGCTCTCGTTGACGAACGAGTGTTGTACACTCGTCAACGAAAGTACCCATTCGTCGACAAAGGTCACGGCTCTGAACAGCATCTCAGCGAGGATACGCACGGAAATTACTTAATCAAATTGATCCAACGGCCAGAACTAATCTAAAGTCGAGAACACTTATAAAAATAATCTATAAACCCTAGAAGAATACATTTTAGCATATTTTTTAGAGCTTCGAATCCTACTGCTAAGAATCTTGGCTTGCATTCCGAAGAATACACATCTATCTGGGCATTCTCGTCATCAAGATTCCAACGAATACACGTACAACTTCTGCTAACAAACAAGTGGAACTTAACATATTTGGTTAAGTGATGACATTTCAGGACTCAACTATGAGAAAGCAAGGTTAAGTGTTCAGAAGGATTCATGAAAGCTTATATTTCAAAGAAGGATGATCATATGAAGGTTAAGGCATGAATTCAAAGATGATTTAATAAAGTTTGAAGAACATGAGAGCATGGATGTTACAAAAGGACTTGCTAAAAATTCAAAATATATCAAAGCTTGAAGACAAATAAGAGAACCAAAGAAAAGCAAAGCAAGAGAGCTTAAAGAAAAACAAGCATGAAGACTCAAGCACTTAGAATGTCAAATGTCCTAAGAAGTCTTTATGTAAGTACTTCATATTTTAAATATCTCTCGAAATATGTTGAAGCTCATTAGATAAGAGACCTAATTTTTAATCTTGGAAAATATTTTTTTAGTAAACAAAACAAAATTTCATGATTTGAGAAGCAAAGAGAGTTTTTAAAAAGAAATCTTAAAAACAGCATTTTTGAACTAGATAGAAGCCTGACTGAAAACCCTCAGTAGGCTGACATATTTAATGTTTTTAAGATGGACTTACAGAAGGTCGTCAGGTGATTGACCAAACCTTTATAAAAGTCTGACGAGGTAAACTAAGAAGCTTGACTGCATTTTGCCAGCTGACTGCCACCCTACTAATTTTCAAATTAAACTGAGATTTAAAGTGATAGGCGCCTGACCTAAAGTGATAGGCTCCTGCCCCACGGTAAAATTTAAATTTTTATAACAGGAAAGTTTTTAAAATTTGATTGCTTGAGGCTCAAACTTATTTAAAACTTGGGCACTACTCCAAGTAAACTTGGGGACCAGGTAAATTACTTTTTAAAATCTATAAATAGCCTCCAAGGCCATTGATTTTATACACCAAGAAATAGAAAATCTGATTGTAAGCTAAAAAGACTTGTTGTTCTCTCTTGCTCAAATCTTTGCTCATCTGATAATGCTGAATTTCTGAAAGAGTTGATCCATCCTAATCTGTTCTTACTACTTATTCTCATCTAAGAAGGAATCTTGATGAAATCTAATCTTGAGCTTCATCTTATTTCATATTGATATTTAAATTTTAAGTGCATAGTGATTGAAATTGTACTAATCTGCTTTGTATGAAAGCATCATTGTATGCAGCTCTTGTTTCTTGTTTTTGACGATTCCAAGTTGTTGGATCATTGACCAAGCATGGGGTATCGCTTGGAGAGGTGACTACTCTAGCCTATTGAAGGAGTGCCCAAGCGTGGGGTATCGCTTGGAGAGGTGATTACTCTAGACTACTGAAGGAGTGTGTGATGGTTTTGTTCCGCCCGGAAAGGAACTTGTATAGTGGAATCCTTAGGTTGCTTACCTAAGGCGAGGACGTAGGCTGGGGATAAGCCGAACCTCGTAAAAAAATGTGGTGTCACTCTCTTTCCCTTACTCTCTTTATTTTCAGCATAGATTAATTGCGTGGATGATTTATATTTCTTAATCATAAAAACTACGTGGATTGGATTTTAAATAAGCTGAAGTTTAATTTGTTTTTGGGATTGCGGAAACCGAAAGGGAATATGTTGGTTGATCGATAATTTGTGGAAACCTTAAGGGAGTACGTTGATTGGTTAACAACCCAAAACCTATTAACGGAAGGTTTATTTGAAATATGAATTTTGGAAAGAGTGTGGATGTTATATTGATTATCATATTGAAAGATCAATTACATTAACCACAAGGCTTGAATCAAATAATCATATATACAGGGCAGCATACAACTCAATATCTTGAATTCTTGAAAAGCTGTAAATTGCAAAAAGAAGTTGCATAGTATATCTTAATTTGAATATTGATTGGTTTGATTGGTTGATTAAGTTTTGTTGGGTGATTGTGGATTGAATAAAAAGAACTAAGTTTTTGTGTGATTGTTAAATCAAAAAAAAGGTCAAGAATTCATTAAAAGAATTAAAAGAGGTTAAGAATCTTAAAAAGAATTAAAATAAAATTTTAAATAACCCAATTCACCCCTCCCCCCTTTTGAGACTACACCTTAGTTTTCAATTGGTATCAGAGAAAGGTTGTAGCAAATCCTAACTAGAAGCTACATAAAGATCTATAAGGCACACTTAGACGTGACTCCCTTTGGAGATGGTCAATCCTCAACTAGGCCTCCCATCTTTTGTGGTTTAAATTATACATTTTGGAAACAAAGGATTAGAATCTACCTTCAAACAATGGATTGGAAAGCATGGAAGGTTGTCACACATGGTGACTTAATTTCTACTAAAATCGTAGATGGCAAGGAAATATCCAAAGAAGAAAAACAGATGACCGACAATGACCATAAGATGCTTCAAGTAAATTCGAGTGCTATGAATGCATTATGTTGTGCTCTTGACATAAATGAATTTACTAGGGTCGTGGCTTGCAAATTAGCCAAGGAAATATGGGATAAATTAGAAGTTACTTATGAAAGAACCATTGATGTTAGAGATAGTAGAATAGACATGCTCATAACCGAGTATGAAGCCTTCAAGATGAACTCAGATGAATCAATTACAAACATGTATACAAGGTTCGCACATATTATAAACTCTTTCAATGCTTTAGGAAAAACATACTCAACCTATGAGATTATCCGTAAAATTCTTAAAGGGCTGCCACCTATATGGGAACCAAAAGCCAAAGGAAGAAATTTGAAAAACACATCCCTAGATGAACTCATAGGATCCCTTCTTACATATGAAATGTCTATGAATGAA
The DNA here is from genome assembly GCF_029873635.1 of Malania oleifera. Taxonomy (NCBI): domain Eukaryota; kingdom Viridiplantae; phylum Streptophyta; class Magnoliopsida; order Santalales; family Ximeniaceae; genus Malania; species Malania oleifera. Next base: position 83,594,080 of record NC_080425.1, read on the forward strand.
AGAAATGGAAAATCTAAAGCCCAGGAATCAATTGTTTTCAAAACTTCAAACAAAAACTTTAGTGATGAAGATGAAGATGAGATGGATATAAGTGAAATAGCCTACATATCGAAGAAGCTTGCAAAAATCCTTAGAAATAAGAATAAATTCACAAGAAAAATCCGGAACTCAAAATCCGAATCAGATGAAGAAGAAACTAGAAAGAAAAAATTAAGGGCTGATCCCCCAACCTGTTATAATTGTAAGAAAGATGGACACATAAAACCAGACTATCCACAACTTAAGAAGGACTCCAAAAAAAAAAAGAAAAAAGCAATGAAAGTCACTACTTGAGACAACATGAGTACAAGTAGTTCACAAAGTGAATCAAGTGACCCAAGAAGTTACTTATACTTGCTTTATGACATGGGACGATGATGAAGAACAAAGCTCTTCATCCAAATTGGTTAATGAATATAATAGTGATTCGGCTAATGAATCCAATGATGAGAGTATGTCATCTTATAATGAGTTACAAAATGAATTATTCAAGGTTCATAAGATTCTAGTCAAAGTAATTAGACGATATATTTCATTGAAAAATAAAAATAAAGCTATAATGAAGGAGTTAGAATCCCTTAAATTTACTAAAAGAGAAAAAGATTTAAAAATCAAGAAAATAAAAAAATAAGAATGAAGTTGTGATAAAAGAGTTAGAATCTAAAAATCTTTTCGAAAAAGAAAAAGATTTGAAAATCAAGAGATTAGAAAGCAAGAATGAAAAGTTGATGAAGGAATTAGAAGACTTAAGATCCCAATACTCTATGGAAAATGAGAAAGATCAATATATTTCTGAATTAGAGAATAAAATCAGAAAAATATCTCAAATCAAAAGAGGGCAAAAATATACAAAATTCAGAAATTTATGATCTTAAGAGAGAAATTGAGGATCAAGCCAAAATCATCTATAACTTCACAAAAGGAAAAGTAAATTTTGACAAAATGATTAGCTCACAAAGAATTTCTTTCAATGAAGAAGGCATAGATTCAATGGAATTGAGAATACAAAGAGAAAGAATATTTACACGAAATACTTTACAAAAGCCTCTAAAGATTATGCTAGCACCTCTTCAAATGTTTACACTCACACCACATACTTCCTATGTAAGAAGAATAGGCATATAAAGTTTGAATGTCCATTAAAGAGAAAGGGTATAAAAACTAAACAAATTTGGAAAGTAAAAGAAACATCCCTTGTTAAACCATCCGAAACCAAAAAAGTATGGGTACCAAGATAAGAAACTAGTTCTCTTGTTTGGAATTAAGAAAGCTAAAAACATGATAAAAATGGATTAGTAATAACTCAAAAAGAAAATTCTCGTTCAAATCTATGGAAAATTATTTCTTAATACAAGGATATTAAACTAATTGAAAATCTCAAAGAAGAGTCTAAGAGCTTATTGACAACTATAACATTGAGACAAATAAAAACAAAAATAATATTGTTAGCCTTAATCAATGAATGAATCATACAAGGCTTAACTTAGAAAGTATTAAGATTTGAAACGCAATATGAATTTTGGGTGTTCATATGAAATTAAAAGAAAAGAAAATCTGAAGTAAATTGAGTTTATTGCACGAGTATTTTAATGAAGAAGAAAGCTTGGCAGAGAAATTGTGAAAGAAACAAACTTTAAAAGAAAACAAAGGTCAGCTGACTGACCATAAGCTCAGCCAATTGACTGAAGGTAAAATTTTTAAACAAGTTTTAATAGAACTTAAATTTAATATGAAATATATTTGAGAATAAGAGATACTTGTGCAACATAAGAACAATTAAAGAAAAAGTGTAGTTCAATGCACATGATAATGATATACTTCATGCTTATATAAAATGTTGATATGCTATATACTTCTATGCTACATACTTACATGCTGATATCTTGATAGTTCCAAAGATATGAAAATGATTTGACTTATATTAATGATTTATGGCTCACTATATATTGAAAATTTGAGCATGAAGTTATTGAGCATGATTTTGAAGCATGAATTTTGATATGATATTGATATATGAATATGAAATTAATTCTTGATCATACATGCTAATGATGGATCACATGGATAAACTTATTTGTCTTGTACTAGACTACATGTGCTTATTCATAATCTTCTTTATGTTACTAATGTCAAAAAGGAGAGAAAGTTGAATTGAAAAATTGGCATCTAAATAATCTGGTATCCATGAGCAGAACATGATATGACATTAGCATTGGTATCTATGAAGTATATTGGTATCCATGAATATATCAATTGGTATTTGAGCAAGACAGCATAATTATATCCATGAGCATGTTATGATATTGATGATATTGACATGATATTGGTATTAGTATTCATGAGCACATGCATGATATGAATAAATATTTGAAGCATGGGATGATAAACTTAAAAGTATAATTGGTATCAAATCTAAATGTATTAAATTCAGGGGGAGTATTATGACTCATTACTTATATTATGATTTTTCCCTAATATTTGAAGCATGGGATGATAAGGTTTCATTTAATAAGAGATAAGAGAGAAGATGGAGATTAGATGGATGAGATAGGGACAGCCACATGATGATAATCATCTATTTATAACATAAAAGAAATTATTAGTCAAGCATGTGAACCTCAAAGGCAATTTAGATAGCTTTTCAAATCCAAGAGAAGCACTGCTACTGTTCTTAAAGTGTTGGAATATTTCTCCATTTAAGATATATATATATATATATGCATTTGGATAACTTGGCCATATAGCTCTCATGTCAAAATTAACAAAAAAAATAGTTAATTAGAATCAGGTTAACACTGTAAAACAAGTAATAGATAACATTAATAGCCCAAAAGAAATAGTGAGAGAGAGAGAGAGAGAGAGAGAGAGAGAGAGAGAGAGAGAGAGAGAGAGATTAAGAAAAGTCAAATATTAAGAAAGGCAAATGGTGATTCTGCACAAGTTCTCATTCCGAGACAATTGCCAGACATTTTTCCAAGTTGCAACTTGGATGCACATCTAGTGATGGCACTTTGTTTCTTGGATCACCACATATCGTTTCTAGTCATAGAAAATAAAAGGGCTATTAAAAAAAAAAGGAAAGACTTTGACTATAGACTTTTATCTATATAAAATTCTTAAACCTTCATATCTTCCTAGATACTTCCTCCTAGGAACTCTGACCCATTCTTTTCAATCTTCTTGTAACCAAACCTTGTGCAAAAGGGTCACGTTTATTATGGAAGTACTCTTATCTTCCATCACACAAAATCTTCATAAATAGCCTTCTATGCCTTACACTTCTCATTCCCACAAACCAGCCATGGCTGCATTGTCATTTGCTACCTTGCTATTATGCCTCTTCTCTCTGCTTCTCAGCCATGCTGTTGTTGAACTTGAGGCTTCCCACCATGTCTACAGAAACTTACAATCTCTTCCGTCCAACTCATCTGCCTATCAACCTTACAGGACCTCCTATCACTTCCAGCCTCCCAAGAACTGGATCAATGGTATTTCTTCACCAGCTGTTCTGTTTTTCTATTGTTAATGTTTTTTTCCTTCCTAAACTTATCGATTTCTTTTTATGTTATGTTAATATGTTATTGTCTCTAAATGCTTGTTTTCCTCTTGTTTGTGTCATTTGTCATGTCTGCTTGTGGAATGGACCAATGGGTGCGTGGTGACATTCACAGATCCTAATGGTGAGTTCTTTTCAGCTTTTAAGACTGTTTTATGGCTTTCTGCAATCAGATCATATGCCTGTCTCAATTCACATCATGAAATTAAAGAAAATTTAATAAATAAATAAATAAAAAGGAAATTCAGTCCCAATTACATGTAGAATAACCCAAGGTCTACAATGCAGCATATATGAACTTAGAATTAGAAATGAACATAAACACACTGGCCAATGGTATGTTTGGGTTTTCCATGACCTAATGGTTGGTTCTTTCATGTTTCTTAACCCTGCAGGAGTAATGATCTATAAGGGAATTTACCATTTGTTCTACCAGTACAATCCACTTGGAGCAGTTTGGGGCAACATTGTTTGGGCCCACTCAACATCCAAGGATCTCATCAACTGGATCCCTCATGATCCTGCAATCAGCCCATCGCAGCCGTCCGATATCAACGGCTGCTGGTCGGGCTCCACTACTATCCTCCCGGGGGACAAACCAGTCATTCTCTACACTGGAATTAACCCACAGAATCAGCAGGTCCAAAATTTGGCCATGCCCAAGAACCTATCTGATCCATACCTCAGAGAATGGATCAAGTCTCCTCATAACCCATTAATGGCACCAACTCCCATTAACAAGATCAATGCAAGCTCATTTAGAGACCCAACCACAGCCTGGAAAGGCCCTGATGGGAGATGGAGGGTAATTGTCGGCAACAAGAGGCGTAAGAGAGGAATGGCTATTTTATATAGAAGCAAGGATTTTGTTAATTGGGCTAAAGCCCAGCACCCACTCCATTCTTCCAATGACAATGGAATGTGGGAGTGCCCGGACTTCTATCCGGTTCAGATGAACAGCAGCAAAGGTGTTGATACATCCATGATTGGTTCAAACATTAAACATGTGCTCAAAGTTAGCCTTGATGATACTAAGCATGAGTACTACACAATTGGGACTTATTACCATGACAAGGATAACTATGTTCCTGATAAGGGATCAGTGGACAACGATTCGGGCTTGAGGTATGATTATGGGAAATTTTATGCTTCGAAGACTTTCTTCGACAGCTCCACAGGCCGGAGGATCTTGTGGGGTTGGATTAATGAATCGTCGAGTGAGAAAGAAGATATCAAGAAGGGGTGGTCTGGAGTTCAGGTAACTTGCGAATTCCACTCCCAAAAAAAATGAACATGCACATAAAATTACTGCTTGGATAACTGAAAAGAATTGTTCCATGATTAAGTTATAGAAAAAATAAATAAATGTTAGCTTGTTCAATTCTTAATTGTCATTTTACAGGCAATTCCAAGGAGCATCTGGCTTGATAAATCTGGGAAACAATTGGTGCAATGGCCGGTTGCAGAAATCGAAAAGCTTCATGAGAATCAAGCGAAGATGAGAAGCATTGAGCTTAAAGGAGGGTCAACCCGTGAAATCTCTGGTGTTAAGGCAATACAGGTGAGTTTGTTCATGAGTTCACAAATTAGCCAGTGGTGGATTTTACCAAAATATCCACAAAGAAAAAAATGAAATAAAGTAAAAGATTTCCACAGATGCCATCATTCAAAGCATGTCTAAAAAACCCATGTAAAAGATTGTAAGTCAACTGTCTTCTGTAAAAAATTCTTTGATAAGTAACAATGAAATGGAATTGGTTTTTTTACTTTTATTACACTCTCAATTCATTCTAATTCAACATAACAAATATTACGTAATGATATGCGTGTCTTTTGCATACTTTAAAAATTGGTTTGTTTATTTGTTTGGTTTTGCAGGCAGATGTGGAGATTTCATTTAAGATAACAGATTTTAAGGAAGCAGAGTTTTTGGACCCAAGTTGGAAAAATCCACAAGAGCTTTGTGGTCAGAAAGGTGCATCAGTGAAAGGTGGACTAGGACCCTTTGGGTTGCTGGTCCTGGCTTCTAAGGGCTTGCAAGAGCACACGGCTGTGTTTTTTAGAATATTCAGAGCTCAAAAGGGTTATGTGGTGCTCATGTGCAGTGACCAAAGCAGGTCCCTCTCTCTCTCTCTCTCTCTCTCTCTCTCTCTTTCTCTCTCAAGCTATCGGGTCATACCAAACTTAGGGAATTTTTTCATGTTGACAGGTCCTCACTAAATGAACAAAATGACAAAACCACCTATGGAGCTTTTGTGGACTTGAACCCAGTGCTCGAGGAAGTGTCACTAAGGAGCTTGGTGAGTTGATCTAAATATTATTTATATAATACAATATGTTTACGTGCTATATATATATATGCTTATTAAATGATCACAAGTTTTCAAGTCATTCTCACAGGATGGTCATGACCTTCCTTTGTCATTGCATTCATGTGATCAAATAAATAGAAAGGGGAAAGAAGATCGGCCAAGTGTGACCAAAGAAAACTCCCCAAACCAAACACCTATTGCCAATTTTTATTAGCCAATAACCTTGCACACTCTATCTAATTAAACTACAATAGTTTTCAATTTAACAACATGCCCAAGTGCAATGCTTAAAAATAATAATAATAATAAAAATAATAATTTTTACAATTTTTCAAATTAAATTATAAAATGATGCCGTCTGGAATCTGCTATGATGCCGTCTGAATGGAAAGTGGTTTGACTTTAGGGTAAAAGAATATTATTTCTGTCTTTGGTGAAGGACTGGCAGCCAAACTCCTAAGTACTGGTTGTTCTTGATGAGTTTGGGCCTCTGCAATATATCTTTCAAGATCTGCCCTGTGTCTTTTGCGTGGTTTTACTTATTAGCTTTGTATCTTCTAGAGCCAAAAAAGAGTCATCACCAGTGTGTATGGAGCCTGCAGTGTGGTAGAGAAGGTCATCACAGCTTTTTCTTTACCACTAAAAGTTTTGTGTTTGTTGAATTGCTGAAAATGGTGGTATTTCAATTTCCCACAGCCAAAAGCATTTTACTTGTCCTTATCCAATAAAAGAAGAAGAGATATAAGTGGACATTTGCACATGCAAATGCAAAAGTCCTTGGACCATGGTTAATTTACTGCCTTTGTGGGCTATCTTGACAAGGTCAATTTCCAACATTTGTGAAGGGCATGATTCGTGCTCCACTTTATAGGGTTTTTTATCTAATGGGTGAAGGGCTGATTCCGTGTGCAGGTAGACCACTCCATAGTGGAGAGCTTCGGAGGAGGGGGGAAGAGTTGCATCACTGCTAGGGTTTATCCCCTATTGGCTGTTGAAGATGAAGCCCACTTGCATGCCTTCAATAATGGGACCGCAGCTGTAACCATTTCAAGGCTTAGTGCTTCAAGCATGAAGAAAGCTCAGATCTCTTGAATTAATTAGGAAAGTGGGGGGTTGATGGATTTGTATTGAGTAAAAATGAGTCAGCATATTATCACCATTATTTACACTAATTAACAGATTTGAAAGTTACGGTCAACATTGTATAATGAATGCTTTCAGCATTATCCCTTTTTTGTTTAAGTTTCTTTTTAAAAAAACAATTTGGTCAATGCTTAAGTGCATTCATAGTTGAGTTTAGCAGTCTCTTAGTAGACACATTTAGAACTAAAATTTTCATGTTAAAACTCTCCCGTTGAATCTTAAAATGAGTGGGAAGAAGGGTATAAGATGGATAGTGTGAGCTTTCAATCAAAAGAATACTTGAGTTAACCCCAACAGAAGAGTGAGTCCTACCCAATGAGTGGGAAGGGCATAAGAAGGAAAATGTGAGCTTTCAATCAAAACAATAGTTGGGTTTAACCCGAATATAAGTGTGTAGACAGGCCAAATTGCTCCTGCAAACCTCTTGACTCACTGTCACCATCAAGAGATACATTTAATTAAGAGCGACAAATTTGATTCTTCAATTTCAAACAGTAAAAACCTAACAAAACGTAGTACAGAATATCTCGAGCTAATGGCAAATTCCCTAAGAGTTGGTTTATAGTCTTAAGTGAGTTCAACCAGAGTGCTTCCTCCCCTCCACCACCACCACTCAACCAAACCAAAGCTTTCGTGCTACAAAAACCTTTAAAGATTTGTTGGGTTGTTGTAATTAGTAAAAATTTTGGAAAATGTGCATTCTGAAGATTACAAGGAACCTAAAATTTCCACAAAATGCCCTTTTGTTTTTTTTTTTTTTTTTTAAGTAATTCAAATTCTTGTAAAAAAAATAAATATATAAAAACATAAAAATCCAACTTTCTACGCAACGATTTTCCAAATGTGCACAAGGGACCAAGTGTAACGGTCCTGGGTTCAACTCCGGTGAGGTATTGTCCGTGCCTCACGGGATTGCTTTATAAAAGGCACCTCATATAGATGGAGTCAAAATCATCTTTATAAACCCAAGATCTCCCTAATACATCCGACGTGGGACCCTAACACGCTCTCTTGTCCAATCTCTGGTGCCCTCGTTAGAATGGCTTACACCTCTATGTAAGATATGATTTTAAATCACAGTAGCAGGTAGCGTAATGCAACGGTAACAGGTGCACCGAGAAGCAGGAGTTGTGGATGTCACATAACGGGAAGCGGATGTAACAATAGTGATTTTTTTTCAAGCACTCACAACCTTGTGCATATACTTGCATCTTTTAAGTTTTTAACTCTTCTTAAAAAGAGTTTTAGTGTAGTTTGACCATTTATTTCAACTAAGTTATTTGATCAAGGCAAAAAGTTTATATTTGTTTTAAACCACCATTTATAGGAAAAATGTGTATGTGTGTGTGTGTGTATCTTTTTATACTTTTCATTTTTCTTATGTGTGATAAATTCTTATGTGTGCTAAATTAATTAATAAAAAAATACATTATACACTCCATTAATCTATTAGACACATAAGATATTCAAATAATACAACTATTAAATAAATAGAAAAAGATAAAAGGGTTGAAGCTTGAACATATAGAACATAAATATCAACTTACTAATATAATCAAAATAAAACATTTTTCTAACAAGTTAATATTTTCAAATTGTTAATTAATGCAACTCTTAAGTGTTTAAAAAAATAGTACATTTTGCATCATCATCATCCTTATTACAATTTTTTTCCCTTCTTGCCACATAATATATTGAGAATGATCTATGAAAGACGAGGAAAAAAGTAAGAAGAAAGTTAAAAATAAAATATATTTTTTTTGGCATAACAAAGCGATGCAGTACATAACAACTGCTACGACCGTGATTTTTCTTCCCATCGATTTCACGATGTGTAACAATATTAATAACCAAAAATTATTTAAAACCATAACATAAAATCCATCCACATGATAGCAAGAGATTGCTTCCCAAAATATTTGACGAGTATAAACTTCACGCCTCAATTTTGAGTCGTGTAGGATTGAGCAAAATTTAGTAGAAATAAGAAATAAGAAATAAGAAATGCACACAACCAAGAACACATCTCCAAACAGGAACGTATCACAAGGGCACAAAGGATAACCCACAACCAAAAAATAGACATATATTACATTAGAGCACAAAACAATTCCAGTTTCACAATTACGTGAGAACACACTTTCGAACCCATCATAAACTGGATTGACTGATCATCTAAAACCCAAAAAAGAGAAGTATAAATAGTTCCGCTGTAAATCCATGGCTCCGAGGAACTGAAGACACCACCAAAAGAATCCCAACAAATTTAGAGCTCCCGCAAAGAGAGAGAGAGAGAGAGAGAGAGAGAGAGAGAGAGAGAGAGAGAGAGAGGGAGACGAGGGAAAAAACAAATAAACAGGCTATGAATTATATTAATAACAGGGTGAGGACCCAAAACCCTGAACCAGGACACTGCTAATACCATCATAATTTTCATAAACCAGTGTGTTCTGAAATCATTTTAACACTACTGCTGCTTGCACTCTGGAGGACGCTCGCCTGTCTGACCTTCCCCAGTTTGAACCCTTCCACTCCTCTGCAGTTTGCGGAATCAAAATTCAAATTATATATTACATTATACAATAGAAAAGGGGATTTATAAATTCTGTGCATGAACCAACACCAACACTGAAACATCATCTCACCTTGGGTCCAGCAGAGGACTGCAAAAAAAGTATAAAAAGAAATAACCGCAAAGGAAAAGAAACATCAGGCACTTGAAGCACTACAAATTTCAATTCAAATAAAAGGAGAGAAGGAAATTTAAGAATCTTTCTAATAAATTCACCTTCTTCTTGCTCTTGCCTTCCTCCTCGACTTCATCCTCGTCGTCCTCATCATCCTCGTCATCCTCCTCATCCTCATCGTCCTCATCTTCATTTTCATCACCATCTTCATCTTCTTCTATATCTTCATATTCATCCCCTTGGACAGCCTCCCCCGTGAACCATGAAACTGCATGAGGAATAATTTTGTCCCTGATGGTCGAGCTGCATAATGCAAGTTTTATGTCAATTGAATATAAAAGCATAAATGACACCAGTGAAGTTGGATATAAAATTCCCCTTCCAATTAAAGTTACAAAGAACGTGTAGTTCAACCCTGCATTACACGAGGTTGTACAATTCATCTTTGCTTTGCAAACACTTGCGTTTATTTAATTTTGAAACTGGAACCTTATTTTCCCAAGAAAGTGCTACTAAAATTTCTTTCATTTCTCTGACTTTGTCACTAACCTCATTTCATAGAGTGCATTTATAGAGAGAAGTGGAAAGAATTTTATCCCAGGTCAAGGGCCTTATGGCTAAAGAAGATTACAGGAATATGAAATTATATTTTCATAACCTAGCTAAGGGTCAAAAAAGGGATAGGTAATGCACATGTTCAAATCAAACCTTAATATATCCTTAATCGCACTTATTCCCCAGGATATGTGGAACTAAGAATATGTAGGACCACCATCCAAACTAGTTGGTAGTGCTTATAAATTGTTGTCAAAGGTGTTGGTGAATAGGTTGAAAGAGGTGGTTGGGGAAACAACAACAACCACAAACCTTAAGTCCCACTAGGTGGGGCCGGCTACATGAATCCTTTTCCGCCAATTCACCTGATCCAGAACATTTTCCTCTATTAGATTTAAGGACTATTAAATCCTTCTTCACTACCTCCTTCCAAATTATTTTAGGCAATCATAACTAATTCATTCCTCCTCACCGGGGCTCTACTAAGTCTACGTTTCAAATGCTCAAACCATCAAACTCGCCCCTCCCTCTTCTTGTTTTCAACTGATGCTATTCCTATATTATTACGTATATGTTCATTTCTTACTTTATCTTTTGAAGTTAAACCACTCAATCACCTTAGCATACATATCCCAGCAACTTTCTTTTTCTGTACATGTTTCTTAGTTGCCCAGGATTCTGAACCATAAAGTAGAGCTAATCTTATAACTGTCTTTTTAATATTAAGGTTATTCTACAATCACACAACATACCTGATGCACTCCTCACTTTTATCAGGTGGTTGGGAAAGTGATAAGCAATTATATCAACATGCTTTTGTGAAAGGTAAGACACATGTTACATGCAATACTCTTGACAAATTTAGTAGTCACGACAAATTGAATGAGGACAAAAGGGGAGTTATTTCAAAGCAACATGTACAGAGCCTGCAACTGCGCAAAATGGGAGTAACTCTTCGGCGTTTGCTATGAAGTATGGGTTTTGGAGTGTTGGAGATCCTAGACATGAAGATTGCATTTCCAAAGTTAGGTTTTCAAGTATGGTGAATGGGGCTATGGCATATTGGCATGCCATTTTCCTCAAACCCATTGGTGTTAAATTGCAATCTCGCAACCCTATGATCCTACTTTAAAATGATCCTGATCCTAAATAGAATTGCAAATTGATAGGAAAGAATTAGGATCGTAATCAAATCATTATAGGATTGCAAGATTCTACATACATTTATATTTAAAAATCTTTACTGAATTGCATATCTTATGGGATTGGTTTTTGTCTGGTATACCTTGTACATGAAATGAATTACTTAGGTAGTGATTTGGCCTATGTTAGATTACCATAACCATGACCTGAAAATTTTATTTTTGGTTCTTTATTGATTATTAAGCAGTGCTAACATTAAAAATGAAGAATAAAGATAAATAATACATTGATGCAAGTGACAATAATAATGATAATAAAGGCATATTTTATTTTTGGTTCATTAGTTATTATTAAGTGGTGCTAACATTAAAAATTAAGGATATATAATACATTGATGCATATGGCAATAATGTTAATAAAGGTGATGATTTTAAGGATGCACTTGATGATGTCACTAATGATGATCTTAGTGATACTAATGAGACAAATTGTGGCTTGGATGCTAACATTAATGATAGAAGCTAGCTCAATAATTTAGCTTTTGTATTTTTAATACTACTTGAAAAAACAAAACTACTCATGTTGAATCGTTGTTTGTTGGTGATTGTATTAAAAAATTATGCTCTTGTTTTTTAATCCATACTTTTTATAAAAGTATCTTTAATCACAAGTAACTTTTCAGTTTTCATTCATCATTTGTATTTTTGAAAAGAAAAATCATGATCTTGTTTTTTAAAGTACTATATTTGTTTTCATTATAAGCCAGTTTGATTTAAGAAAGCAATAGTATGAGCTATCATCTTTTGTTGTAATATGAGGGATCTACCATAGGCTTAATTGTGATGTTTTGAGTCTTAAACATTTGCTAAAAAAAATTGTAGGTTTGTAATATAGAAAAACAAGAAAAAAATAACATATAGATGTGTTTTCCATATTTATTTATATAGTTAGCAGAATTTTACAATCCTCACTCCAATCCTACAATCCCCAAAAATGCTTACCATCCTAGCGATCTCACCTAGGATCGCAATTTTAATAACCTAGCTCAAACCCTAAAAGAGGATCCTTCATCCCCAACCCCCCTAAATTTTGGCTATGTAGATCCTTGGTTTAATGTTGAGAAATACAGAAGATCATGGGTCATTTCAGGGTTTCAAGGCAGAATATCAAGCGCCCAGGGGAGGGTAGGGAGAGGGGGTGAGGAATTATATAAGAGAAAAGAAATATATTAACAAAAAGCCAGAAAGTACAATGAGAGGAGAACAAAAAGTCCTCCCACAAAGGGCATATAACCAAAAACAATTACGAAAGCGCTGCCTGCCAATCCTTAACAAGATCAGGCAGTGTCAAACCCCTAAAGAGCCCAAAAGAATGGGCCAAACACAAGGCAAAAAAATACAGCTCTATCTCAAAACAAAATCAGGAGGTTATGGGATCATTGAATGTGTTCTTTTATTACTTGCAGATAATACTGCAATACTTAGTAATACTGTTGAAAAACAAATTTTAAACATGAGGTGTCAACCTATGGTTTTTTATGCAGCTTCAGTGCTGAAAATGAATTCAAGAGAACAAACTATCATTCAACTTGGAGAGTGGTTAATAGGCAGACAGTAGCTGTTGAGGTGCAAGTTGGACTCCCCCTTGGGTTGGCCTTGGCAGACAAGGTCATGTAGAATAGCAGATTGGAAAGGACAGTTTTTGTCTTCCTTTTTTTTGCACGGGTGTATGTTGAGGATTTTTTGTTTTAAGAGGGAGGATGAATTTGTTAAAGAGCACCCCATCAAACTTACACAATTATCATTATCTACTTTTCCAGTTCCAGCTTTGGTGCCTAAAAGGCGGTAAAGCATACAATGAAGATTTCTTTTGATTCAACAGTGAGTGGCTCATTCTGATTGGTTAGATGGTAAGGGGGCTGGGGGGCTGGAAATTTGCATCATGAACAAGGCTCTCCTTGAGAGGTAGCTCAGGAAGTTCATGGAGGAAAAGAATAATCTGCGGAAGGTGGTGGTGAATCACAAATTTTAGAGAGTTATGATGGGCAGACTGTTAAAAAACCAAGAGACCTCATGCCATGGGCCTCTAGAAGAATACAAGGATCAGGTCGGAGTTTTTTTTCCCTACCTTGCTTTTGTAGCAGAAGACGTAAGATTAGCACCTTTTTGGCATGATGTGTGGTATGAGGAAGACCTCTCTCAAAGAGCAGGTTTCCTATAATGTTCATGCTGGCTTTAAAATTTGAAAACTGCCAGCAGCTGGCTTTAGAGGAAGCCACGGCATAGCTGGGATTTCAGATTTAGAAGGGGTTTCATCAATGAGGAAATAAAAATTTGTCTAGGCCTTTTGAAGTTCCTCCAGGACAGATGAATGGGCGCAGGAGCGGTATATTTTACTTGGAAAGCAATTTTGACAAGCTAAGGTCCTTCCAATATGGACTTTTTCACTTGGGAGGCAGCATATAAAAAATATTACTCCAGATAATTTGATGAGAAGAGGATCACATACAGCTAAAAGCCATTTTTGGAGAAAAGAGCAAGCATTGACAGTCAACCATTTGCTTTCAACTGCAAGTGGATGAAGGCTATATGGATTTTGTTATGCGTGAGTGTGGCCTTGGGAAACAGATGAACGGCAGCTAAAATGGCGCAGCAGCTACAAGCTTGGAGGGCTTTTTATTGCAGGACAAGGGACAGTCTCTGGGATGCAGTTTCTTTGGCTGTATTCTAGCTGGAAACGAAGAAATTCCAAAGCCTTCAATGGAGCTGAAACTTCCTTGCAGAGATTAAGAAGTATATGGTTTGTCTTACAATTCAGACCAAGTGGTATTTTTCGTAGTACCTCTAATTTCTTTGTAGATTAAAACAGAGGATGTGATTTGTGGTTTATGAAGTGTTAAGCTTCTTACTCTTGTAGTTGTTTGAACACCTCCCCTGGAGACCTTTAGAAACATGACTATAAATACTTGCTTAAAAAAGCACCACATGGTTAATGGAAATAATTTTCCTCCAAACCAGTGCCACGTATTTGAAAAACTAATGACTTTATCTCCACATTTGGAGAATAGGATGGCCTCTCTCTATAATAAAAGGAATCAATGTCATCTCCACATTTGGAGAATAGGATGGCCTCTCTCTATACTAAAAGGAATCATTGTTTTGGCTTACCCAATGTCATAGTCTTGCTCCATTTGATTCTGAAGTTCTTCAGCCTGTTGCATACATTAAAACATAGAATACATCAGTTAAAAAATAACACTAGATGGCTTTGGTTGGAATATTAGTATATAGTGAAGCTAAGTGCTGAACTTACCGTGTCCTCATCAATATCGTCATCGTCTTCAGGAACCTGAGGAGGATTGAAGAAATTAAAGAAACTTTCACAATTTTCAGTCTTCATGATGGGTTTGGCATTCTTTGATCCCTTCTTTGGCTTCTTCTTTAGAAGCTTCAGCGTCAAGCTTTTCCCTGGATACCAATCAATCTCCGTCCTACAATGCACCCAACATTAAGAAAGCTGCGAATAAACGGAGCTAGAAATCCTCTTTAAAAAAATAAAAATAAAAATAAAAAATAAAAGGGAAAATACAGCTAAATTTGTGTTAAGAGTGGACCAATTACCCTATTGCTTTCTCTAAAATAGGTTCATCGTCATCAACCATATGGTACGTTTTTGTCAGAACAGCATTCTTGAAATGTGGATTAGGATCAAAGAAAAACTCAAGCTTGAAGCCCCTAGGATTATCAATCCTACACCACTTGATATCTTTGAGATATTTGAGAGCCCCTTCGTCGCGTTCTGATATCTAGACTCAAATAACAGAAAATCATGATTCCATCTAAATTCAATATCCCCAGGAAAGAGGTGAAAGATGTATGTGCACTCATACCTCCTCAGCCAGTACTTCATTTGTCTTCATCGCAGTGAGCCAAAAGTCAGGCACACCTTTCTCTGTGTTAGGAAAGTAATTTATCATCAGACTCAGAAAACCCAAAAATATGCAAATCAACTTTTGGACTCATGATACCTTCAGTGCTTTTGTCTTTGTCTTGGTCCATGTCAGCTTCGCTTTTAACTCCTTCAACATCAACAGTACCATTTACAATTTCATACCTCTGCAAGTAACAAATATAACTACCTTGAGTCTGCCAAACACCAAAACAAAAGAGCAAAAAACGGAAGCATACACTTGCAACCATTCAAATTGGCATCACAATATTTCCAGTTCTGAAAACTCATAAATGAAAGAACTTTAGTTTCGTAGAATTCCAAATAAGTAGAAGTGGTGATAATATGCAACATACTTTCATATAAAGTGGCTCATAAAGCTTCTGGTATTTGGCTTCAAGTGCCGCTCTCTCCTCAAAAAATTTGGCCTCCAGTTCATCATGTTGGCTCTGTGAAATTGGTCACATGTCAGAAAATTACACAGATGAAAATTTGGCACACTAAACACATGCAAACATGCACACACAGATAGCACCACCCACAGACAGAGGGAAACATGACATAATCGCTCAGATTATGGACGCTCATGATTATAATGCAAACCAACCATAAAAGAATCACATTAATGTCCAAGACAAACACAGAGAAAAGGCTTGAGAAGACTAGTCCAGCGCCAAGTACTCTAGTGGCATGGAATTTTTTCCTGACCTGGGCAAGTGCCTAGCATGCCATTTAAGCACCAATAGCAACCAAACTTCCAGTTCCTTAAGCTGAGTTCTGCTATTGCAGACTGATTATCAGTTCTAGGAGGCCTATAAACCGCAAAGCTTGGGCAAATCTCAAGGCTTAGACATCACCATTTGAATTTTGACAACTGACCCAAAGAGTTACCACCACACTCACCCTGTTACATGACATCATTCAATCCATTTCTCTGAACTAATGGAAAACATGCTAGATGGTAATCATATCTTGCTTTACCTCTTAGGAATTGTTTCCATAAGACAGTAATCAAGATGGTCCAATGGAAAACATGCTAGATGTAATCATATCTTGCTTTACCTCTTAGGAATTGTTTCCATAAGACAGTAATCAAGATGGTCCAATGGAAAACAAGCTAGATGTAATCATATCTTGCTTTACCTCTTAGGTATTGTCTCCATAAAGACAGTAATCAAGATGCTCCAATTGAAAACTTGCTAGATGGTGGTTATGTCTTGCTTTAGCCTTTTGAGTTTTTCCTCCGTGAAGATAGCAACCCAAATGGTCATACAGAACCTCAGGTAGAAGCCAAAGCAAAAGTATGCAACGCTTTCTAAAGGAAGGTCTACCTACTATAATTTCCTAATTGTCAACATCAGAGGATTCAAGGGTCTTCCGGAAAACAAAAACAGAAGGTGAGATGAAACCAAAGCAATTGATGGATGGCAGGGTGGTAATTGCACCTAGATTTTTTTTTTTTTTTTTTCTGTGCATCTAATTTAATTTAATCATAATTCATGCATTTGACTCATAGTCTAAGGGCATGGAGGACAAGAGAACTAGCCAGCTATATTGTGAGAACAAATCTAGGATGTGTCTGTGATACCAATGAAGAAACAAGGAGGGCAGAATCATTTGGATAAGAATCCTCCAAATATTACATTAAATAAATCATGCATGCTACATCCAGAGAGCATCTATATTATTGATATGGCCTAATAAAAAGTTATAACAATGATACCAAATCAAGAGCATACACCACACTTATAATACAATGAAATGAACCAGAGAATACAACTACATCAATGCCTCCGTAGCAGCAATAAATAAATATCAAGAGAAATCAGTGCAGTAATGCACCAATGAACCTATCTAATAAATAATTCGTGCATATTACATCCCAAAGCTCTTATATTATTGAGGTGGACCAATAAAAGGTTATCATAACAGTGATAACACATGTATGGTACAATGAATCAAACAAGAGAGTAACTAAATTAGACTCCCATTTTCATCTTCTTAGATAATGATCCAGATGTGTTCAGCATTAACATAATTTGGGAAATGCCACCTCCCAGGGGTAGTTCTTTGGACACATCTTTTCAACAAAAAGGTTGCCCTTTTGGAAGCATCCCTACCTTTTAGAGGAAAGAGTCATTTTAGTCTGTCTGGCTTTTTTGGAAAAATAATTTGCAGAAACTGTTTAAGTGCATACTCCTTCCCATATCCCTCCCCCATAACTACCAAAAACTCATGCTCATAACTATCAAAAACCACAAACGCTCACATTGCACATGCCGCAGTGTCACGGTCCGCCTTTTTCACACCGTTGTGAAGGGCCGTGCAGCGCTAGCTAAAGCACTCTTGCTTAACTAGCTAGCCTATCGTTTACCAACATTCATCCACGAAGCACTTTCATTAACATTCAATCAGATAGCAGCAGAAATAATAATCAATTCATGAAAGCCGTGGCAACCAAGCAGTAAACATTGAAGCAAACGTAATTCATTAACAAATCCTCCCTTGACATGTTGTACTTAGCGAGGGAGGCAAGTAGGCTAAGCACGTTGACAATTGCTAGTGAGTATTACAATGATTGATGAACACTCACCCTCCCCTAAAGAGCTTTCTGGACTATTCTCACTCTGGCACTAGGAAACATCAAAGTGACCGAGGAGTCATACTGCCTTATTTGGCTTACAATGAAATAAATACAGGAAAATAACCCTACACTAGTATTTACATGATGGAAACCCATCCCAAACACACGAGGCAAGCAGTCACAGGCAAGCATAATGCCCTGAACAAGCTTAGCACGTGACATTCTCCCCCACTTATGCGGTCGACGTCCCCGTAGACTTTGACGCTAGGTACACTTCAACTTCGTCTACGAACGGTTGCATGTCTTCCGCAAAAACCCAGCTAATTTCTTCATCACCAAGGCCTTTTCACTTTACTAAGAATTCCTGCCGCTTCTTCCTTGAGGATGTGAACTCTCTGTCTGCAAGGATTTCTTCAACATCACGTCTGTCAGGTTGCACTGTACTCACTTTTGCTCTGGCTGACTGATTTCTGCTTAGATCGTCGGCGTCGGCGTTGTACAGCTTGAGGCAGCTGACGTGAAACACAGGATGCACTTTCATCCAAGTCGGAGGGTCGATTTTGTAGGAGTCCTTCCCAACTTTGGCCAAGATGGGGACTGGTCCTTCATATTTGCGAAGTAGTCTCCTATCTCGTCCTCGTAGTAACCTGACTTGTTCAGGATTGAGCTTAACAAGCACCAAGTCACCTACGTTGAAGTGCTGCGGTCTTCTCCCCTGATCTGCCCACTTCTTCATCCACTTAGTAGCTTTCTCGAGGTAGGCTCGGGCAATCTCAGCATTCCATTTCCATTCTTTGGTAAAGACGTGCGCCCTGGGACTCTTTCCTCTATACGGCTCATCCACTGTGTGAGGTAACAGCAGCTGCTGGCCTGTAACAAGCTCAAAAGGACTCTTGTTGGTGGTGGAGCACTTTTGCGCATTGAAACAGAACTGAGCCACATCAAGTAGTTGCACCCAATTCTTCTGGTTGGCGTTGACAAAGTGGCGCAAGTACTCTTCAAGTAGCCCATTGAATCTCTCCGTCTATCCATCTGTCTGTGGGTGATAACTCGAAGAGATTTCTAGTTGTGAACCGAGGATTCTGAAAAGTTCTGTCCAGAAGTTGCCAGTGAATCTTGAGTCTCGGTCACTAACAATGTCGTGGGGAACACCCCAATATTTCACGATGTTCTTAAAAAATAACTGTGCTGTCTCCTCTGCCGAACAGTACTTTGGTGCGGCTACAAATGTACCATACTTCGAAAACCTGTCTATAATAACAAGTATAGACCCTGCGTCTCCCACTCTAGGCAGGTTGGTGATGAAGTCCAATGAGACACTTTCCCACAGTTTGGACGGTACTGGTAAGGGCTCCAACAGCCCAGCAGTTTTACTCCGCTCAACCTTGTCTTGTTGGCAAGTGAGACAAGTTCGGGTATAATCAACCACATCATCAAGCATGTGCGGCCAAAAGTACCCCCGCTTTAGTAAGGCCAAAGTGCGCTGCCATCCTGGATGTCCGGCCCGCATGGTATCATGACATTCCTTCAGCAATGTCTTCCTCAGATCACCTGCTCGTGGCACAAAGAGCCGGTTACCATGGGTTATCAGCAATCCATCTTCCATCCAAAACTGTCGTGCCTTCCCTTCTTCGGTAAGTTTCATTAAGTTCTGCGCAACTAGATCTTTGGCTAAGTTCTCTTTGATGCGCTCCCGCATCGTTGTGGTAACAGTACTTAAAGTCAGATGTGTTACCATTTGTAAGGCCACCAGTTCAGCCTTTCTACTCAGTGCATCCGCGACTTGGTTCAATCGCCCCGCCTTGTGCTCAAATGAGAAATCAAACTCTGCTAAGAATTCTTGCCATCGACCCTGCTTGGGTGTCAGCTTTGGCTGTGTGAAGAAATGGCTAACACCTGAATTATCTGTTTTCACCACAAACCTTGCCCCAAGTAAGTAATGCCTCCACACACAGAGACAATGTATCACCGCTACCATCTCCTTCCCTTGAGCTGTGTACTTCCGCTCCGCTTCACTAAGCTTACGGCTTTCGTACACAACAAGGTGCCCCTCCTGTACCAAGACTCCTCCGAGGGCGAAGTCTGATGCATCTGTCTGTACCTCGAAGGGTTTCATGACATCCGGAAGAGCTAGTACTGGATCTCTCATCATGGCATCCTTCAAGTCATCAAAGGCTCCCTGGCACTCCTCTGTCCAGTTCCACCCATGACCCTTCTTTAGTAGTTCTGTCATAGGGGCCATTCTCCGTGAATACCCCTCTACGAACTTCCTGTAGTAGTTGGCCAGGCCAAGAAAGGAACGCAACTCATTCACTGTTGTTGGGATCTTCCATTCTTGAATTGCCCTTACCTTCTCCATATCCATTCTGATATGACCTTGGTCAATCACATAACCAAGGAATTTGATGCTTTTCTGAGCGAAAGAGCACTTCTCTTTCTTTACATATAGACTGTTCCCCTTCAGCCTATCGAACACCTTCCGCAGATGCTCTTTATGTTCCTCCAGAGTGGAACTGTAGACAACGATATCATCCAGGTACACCACAACAAACTTGTCAAGGTACTCACGGAAAACCTGGTTCATCAAGGTACAGAATGTTGCAGGCGCATTCGTCAACCCGAACGGCATCACCAAGAATTCATATGCCCCATACCGTGTCACACATGTAGTCTTCGGCTCATCCCCATCAGCAATTCTCACCTGATAGTAACCTGACCTCAAGTCAAGTTTAGTGAAGTACTTGGCGTGACTCAACTGATCCAATAAATCAGCAATCAACGGAATAGGATACTTGTTGCGCACTGTCACCTTGTTGAGCGCATGGTAGTCTACACACATCCGCAGGCTCCCATCGTGTTTCTTCTGAAATAGCACCGATGCTCCACATGGTGCTTTGGAAGGGCGAACATATCCTGCTTCCAATAATTCATCAAGTTGCTTCCTCAATTCTGCCAACTCTGGAGGCGCCATCCGATATGGCCCTTTTGCAGGTGGTTTCACCCCTGGAAACAACTCGATCTCATGCTCCACACCCCGTAGTGGAGGTAATTCGTGAGGTAACTTATCTGGCATCACCTCCTTGTACTCATCCAACACCGCTTGGATAGTCGTAGGCACCAGCTCTTTGCCTACTTCTTTATCTACCACCACCGTGGCTAGATATGTCTGCTCTCGCTTCCTCAGACCTTTCTTGAGTTGCATGGCTGAAAGGAACTTCCCATCGTCTCCTTTCGTTGCAACAACTTGTACCATGCACGGGTGATCTCCCATCAGGCATAGGGAACCAGCCGAAGGCATCAGCACTGCCTTCTTTCCCCTTAGGAACTCCATTCCCAAAATGACTGGAAAGTCATCCAATGGGACTGCTGTGAAATTCACATGACCTTCCCACTGCCCAAGCTTTACAATAAGTTGCTTGGCTACTCCCAGAGTAGGCTGGGCTACAGAATTAACTGCTTTCATGCGTCCTGTATCCTTCTCTAAGGATAAGTTGAGTCTCCAAGCTTCTGGTTGCGAAACAAAGTTATGGGTAGCCCCGGTATCCACCATAGCGCGGGTGCTCTTCCCATTGATTCTCAAGTCCACAAACATTAGCCCTCTAGCTCGTGTAACCTTTGGTACTTTCGCCTACTTTTCCAATGCGCTCACCTGCCGCATTGCACCCATCCTCGGGGTCTCATCTTCTTCCCCATCGTCTTCCCCTGCCTGTTCGGCAATGGAAGCCTGTAAAGCATTAAGTGATGCCTTGTGAGGGCACTCAAAGACTCTATGAGGACTTTGACACAAGAAACACTCAAGTTTACCCTTTCCCTTGGGTGTGTTGAACCCTCGAGACGACGAAGCTTCCTTTGAGGTTGATGCTTTATAATCGGCTCCCCCACTCTTAGGTTTGCCTTTCTTGAAAGACTTTCCATTGTTTCCCTCTCCGCCAGATCCTTTGGACGAAGTGGTTTTCTCCCCAGCGTAGTCAGTCAAGCGTTCTGCAACAGCTTGTGCGGTAGGCAAGTCTTGAACTCTTTGTCTATGAAGTTCAGTTATTGCCCACGGTTTCATCCCCTCAAGAAAATAGAACAACTTGTCCTTCTCCGACATATCTCGAATATCCAACATTAAAGTAAAAAATTGTTTCACATATTCGCTGATCGACCCCGTATGCTTGAGATCTCTCAGTTTTCTCCTTGCATTATACTCAACATTTTTAGGAAAAAATTGGACCTTGAGCTCTCTCTTCAAGTCTGCCCAACTATCAATTACACAGTTTCCATTCTCAATGTCATAGTACTTAGCACGCCACCACAATTTGGCGTCACCCACCAAGTACATGGTTGCAGTATCCACTTTCACCTGTTCCGAGGGCATCCTCACAGCGCGGAAATACTGTTTCATATCAAACAAGAAGTTCTCTAACTTCTTAGCATCACGGGCACCCCCATACGTCCTAGGTTCTAGCACCTTGGTCTTGCTGACTCCCGGAGTATTCGAGTTCCCCATAGCAAGAACCATCAGATTCACCTTTACATCCAGATCAGCCATCCGGGCCTGCAAAGTTTCCACAATGTGGTGAAAGTCCTCTGACATTTCACTTGTCAAACTTGCTTGATGTTGTTGTGATCCCATCACCTCATCAACAAGTCCCCTCAGTTGGGCCATCTCGTTGGCCATATTGTTGGTTGTCTCTTCAACCTATGCTTCCAGTGCACTAAGTCTCTCAGCATTGTTTGGTGCCATGGTCAAATACCAAAGCTTCCAAAATCCCACAACGAAGGTAACTGAATTCTCGTAGCAACTGAGCCTTAGCTCTGATGCCAAATGTCACGGTCCGCCTTTTTCACACCGTTGTGAAGGGCGGTGCGGCGCTAGCTAAAGCACTCTTACTTAACTAGCCAGCCTATCGTTTACCAACATTCATCCACGAAGCACTTTCATTAACATTCAATCAGATAGCAGCAGAAATAATAATTAATTCATGAAAGCCGTGGCAACCAAGCAATAAACATTGAAGCAAACATAATTCATTAACAAATCCTCCGTTGACATGTTGTACTTAGCGAGGGAGGCAAGTAGGCTAAGCACGTTGACAATTGCTAGTGAGTTTTACAATGACTGATGAACACTCACCCTCCCCTATAGAGCTTTCTAGGCTATTCTCACTCTGGCACTAGGAAACGTCAAAGTGACTGAGGAGTCATACTGCCTTATTTGGCTTACAATGAAATAAATACTGAAAAATAACCCTACACTAGTATTTACATGATGGAAACCCATCCCAAACACACGAGGCAAGCGGTCACAAGCAAGCATAATGCTCTGAACAAGCTTAACTCGTGACATTCTAGTGTCTTTATATCCAAACATGCTTCAAGGCGCAAAATTCAAAGGCATTACCTTTTTTGTGCTAATACTAAATAAATATCGGACCATCTATATTTTTCCCATATGAAGATTTCACAGAACGCTCGCGTTGTGCATGCCACAGCTAGTGTATTTATATCCAAACATGTCTCAAGGCTCAAAAATTCAAATATATTACCTTTTTTGTGCTATTACTCAATCAATATTGAACCATCTTCATTTTTCTCATATGAAGATTTCACAAACCAAGTTTGTTAGTCCAACATGATAGTTATTTCAATATTAGCAACAAAAGACCAAAGTTTTCCATGAACATCTTACAAAGTTATTCAACTAAAAATATCTAAGTACTTGGGACTTTACACAACTCAATTTCTCCAAATTGCAACAACTATGACATTATGGACGACTAATCATGCAAAGTGCGTATTCTCAACTGGGCTCAGCTTAAAGTCTTAATGTGTACTTCACCAACAAAATTGATAAGGACTCCGTAAAAACTAAGTCAACTCAATAGTTTTGTAAGCTAATAAAAAGAAAGACCAAGTTATTCTCAATCCTTACTTTGACCATATCTTGCACAATTATTACAATCTAGTATCAACACAAATTGACAAGAGAATGAATCCCTCCATCATGGATCCTGCAAGATGAATACGCAAGCATGTTCTTTGCACAAGGCACAATAAGAAAGACAATCCTGCCCATCTTGTCTCCTGTAGGCTAAAGCAAAGCTGTTTGAGGAATCCAAGTATAACTCAACAAATTGACAATCAATACTTGTGTAACAGGTCTGCTACTCCAATATTCCATAGGGTAATGCACAAACAGCCAAACAGGGGAATCTACAAACTACTAATGACAAAGAGAAAAACAGAGGACACTACAGATAACAGGTGTGCAACCATAACAGAGATTCCAGTACAGAAACAAGTGCCACTTCAAGGAAATGCTTTTGCTATCCATCATGATCACACCAATATTTCACAAGAAACATTAGCTGTCTTACTACAAACAAGTGCAGAACCATGATTATCAAGAAAACCCTCAAGTAGAGCCATCAATATTCGTAAAACTCCATGATATTCAAACTTTAAACAAAGTGAACTACATCATCATACAGAAAGCAATCTCCATTAAAAAAAATTCTACAAGAAAGAGACAAATAACTTGAAGAATAACCAACTTAGAGTTAAAAGTAGTTGAAGAACTAGGAAATATCTCGCTTTACAATCACGGCAACAACTCAGCCGCGCATACTTGACTATAAGGAAAGATCATATCATGATTACGAGTAAGATCAATTGCAAATTAAACGTCGCAGTACCCACGAAAAAAACAGATCACAAGTAAAACCTGAAGCTCTCTCAAAACATCAACGCGTTTTCGGACGTTCGGCGATAAAGACTCCAAAACATCCGAGTGCTGCCCAGCCAGATTCTGAAGCTTATTCTGCAAAACCCCAAACCACACCATCAGCAACACAAAACCCTAGAACACGAACCAACCATCTGACCCCTCATAGACCAATTACACAACAGCAAGCGCAGAGAGAACACACCTTTAGAGCATTCACAAGACCTGCGCGATCCTCCTCACTAAGAGCTGCGCATAAACACATATTAGTAAGCAATACTTCAACGGGTACACAATCAGAGAGACAGACGCGGGTTTAAGCAAGGATTTACCGGGGGGGACGCCAGGGAGGGCGGCACCGAGATCGGACATGTCGAACTGATCGTTGTCGTTGGTCATTATGGGAGAAGATTGCGAGTGGCGGGAGAAACCCTAGAGGACGAGAAAGTGAGAGAAAAGGAAAATGGAGAATGAAGATGATTTATAGGGGAAGCGGGGGGAGGGGGGAGAGAGACTGGAAGAGAAGATAGGGGAAAAGAGGGGGCGAGTTGGAGGAGGCAGTTCTCTCTCTCTCTCCTCTTTCTCTCTCTCTCCTCTCGAGCCTGAGATTATTATGACCTAAAAGCGCTGCTTATATATTAATTGTGTGTTAGTTCTGTCACGCGATTCTGAAGAGCGTGCGAGCACAGCCCAATGAGCTTCTTGAGAAGTGGTAACTTTTGGCCCCTACTACGAAAACTGCCCAACATGTGACAGACACGCTCTCAAATAAACTAAAAATAACTAGGAAATTACAAAAACAACACTCCCCGATGAGGAGTTTGCTTTGTCACTAATCACTAGCCGTGGGTTTATTATCTATTTTACTATTTTGTGTGTGTGTGTATATATATATATATATTTATTTATTTATTTAATAAAATTAGCTATGAACGCACGTAAATACTTCAGTGTTTCTTTAACTTTTAAATTTAAAAATAATAATAATATACATCGCAATTGAGATAATTTAGTTTGATTAAAAGAGTAGTTATGGGTTATTTTTATTTTTAAAAATAAAGTGAGAGAATTTTCTTTCTAATTGTATTAATATAAATCGATAACTTACTTTAATGTGGAAAAATAGTTATAAAGTTTTGAAAGTATTTTCAAGAATTAAAAGATTATATCAAATTAGAGAATTTTCTTTATTTCTTAAGACTAGCTATGAGTGCGCATTCACCCCGTATGTATTGGATAAATCATTATTTTTTCTAAGTCTTAAAAATTACTTAAAATATTATTGAAAAATAGAAAATTAGCAGTTGAGGTTCATATAAATTTTATATAATATGATTAATTTAAAAAAAAAAAACCAACTATCAATGATGCACAAATTCAAAATGTCATTTATCCATGTATTTTATTTTTATGACTTTTTTAAGAATTAATCATAAAAAAGAAAAAAAAAAGTGAATTATTTTATATATTTTTTAGTATTTCTTAATATCTTTCAAGTAGGGGTGGTAAAATGGGTTAGTGGGTCAGATTTGGACGGATCGTAAACGGGTAGGGTTAAATGAGTTCGGGTTTGGGTTGACATGTTTATAAACAGGTAACTAGCATATAAACTCAAACCCCACCCGTTCAATAAATGAGTACTCATTAAGAACCCGTTTAAAAATATAATTTATTTATTTTTAATTTTTTAAAACATTTTATATAAAGTGACATATTTTAAAAAAATAAAAATAGCACTATTTTATTTTGTTTATCAATATCTTAACAAAAAAAACATAAAATATATAAACTAGTACATCTCAAACTAAACAAGTCACCCAGCGGGTACCCAACCCAAACTCGTCTAACCCGTTTATTAAACAGGTCGGGTTCGAGTTGACCCATTTATAAATAAGTCACCTTCTACTAAATTCGAACCCGATTTAAACGGACGGGTCACTTGTCGGGTTCCGACCCGATTTGTCACCCCTACTTTCAAGTTGTAGAGTTCAAAATTTTACTTCTCCAATTTTTTTATTTGCAACAAAAGATCCTTTCACTAATAACTTTTTTAGTACAAAGGAAAAAAAATTATCTAACAAAAATTTATATTACATATAAAATTATGAATAGTGTAAATTATTTTGTGTATATGAATATCTTTATTTTTTTTAAGTAAGACTAAATATTCTTCAAAGAATTAAATTTCTATATTACCAAATAAATCGACTAAAATTATATTAAATTATATTTAAAATGTCTAAATCTCGTTTGCATTTGGACAATCTCTCGTAAGATGAGTAATGTCGTATTACTTCGTCCATACCTCCCACAATTCCCATTATTGTGTTGACACTGCATCTTGAATGAATATCATTTCTCATAGCCTCCCCCTATTGAGTAACCAAATATAGACTTTACCCATTTATATCCACTTCCAATTCTTCCCATTTGAAATATAAGAACGTTAATTTAACTAGAAAAAGATATGCAAATTTTAGGCAACACACACAATTACCAGTTGACGACCAAAAAATAGTGTCTTTTTGTGATACCCCGTGGAAGAAAGGTTTAAAAAAGATTTGATGTTATTACTCGTATCAATAAGGTGCATATTTCTTTTTAGAAGCCTTCTCATAAGAACTTCACGGTTAAGCGTGCTTGACTTGAAGTAATCTTGGGATGAGTGACCTTCTAAGAAGTTTTCTCAGAAAGTGTGTGAGTAAGGACAAAACACACTAAAAATGACACGTATTGGTCTGCAGGGCCAGTCATTAGTCCGATATGGCTCGTTCCCTATTACCAGGTTCAGGTGGAGGAGGAGAAACGCAGTGCTTCCTGTCAGACCTAAGTTAGGGCGTTACAAAATTTTTATCAGAGCAATTTACCCAGCCGGAAGTGTGATGAGATTCACATCGCCTGAGTTTGAAAATATGAGTTCGCAACGAGAACGTTGCGTTCTGTAAGTGGGGGAGAATGTAATACCCCGTAAAAGAAAGGTTTAAAAAGGATTTGATATTACTACCCATATCAATAAGGTACACCTTTCTTTTCGAGAGTCTTCCTATAAGAACTCTACGATTAAGCGTGCTTGGCTTGGAGTAATCTTGAGATGAGTGACCTTCTGAAAAATTTTCTTAGAAAATGTGTGAGTGAGGACAAAATACATTGAAAAGAACACGTGTTGGTCTGCGGGGCTAGTCATTAGTCCAATAAGGTCCGCCCTCCTATTGTTTGGTCTAGGTGGAGGAGGAGAGACATAGTACTCCCTGACAAACCCAAGTTGGAGCGTTACAATTTTCATTGTCGTCATGTTAACTAATGAAACACCCTTAATTTAGCCTTTAGATTTTAAAAATAAAAAAAATAAAAAAAATAGTTGAGACATTATTAAATAATTAGTTTTCCCAATAATGAAATGATTGTTGTATCGTGTAATAATCCAAAAATAATAATAATAATAATAATAATTAAATATTAATTAAATAGTAAAATATATGTATTATAATTTATTAATAAACATACATATATATATATATCATTGAAGGATCAGGAAGTTCCTGATCCTTCACGAAATTTCAATACCCCCCCTAGTTATCTCTCCCCCTCTCTCTGTACTCTCTTTCTCCATCCCTGAACCACACTCTCTCTCTCTCCTTCTATTCTTCCTCTATAAAAAATTTTAGATCTCAATTTTCTTGTTCTTCTCTCTACAAAATTAAAGAACATAAATCATCTCTGGGTCCCAATTCCGCTCTCTAAGGATTTGATCGTGGGGATTTCAACTCTTGCACGCCATAGGCACCACTCCAGAACTATGGTAAGTGGGCTAAATTATGTCAGGTTTTATTTTAAAATATGTTTGATTTAAATTTATTATTTTTATTTTAATTATATCCATATGCTTGAGTTAAATTATACTGCAGGGATTTGATCATATTTAGGTTTATCAAAATATATTGGGGATTAAATTTAAATATGGGAGTTGATCATACCCGCGTTTTTATTTAAATCTACTGAATATAAATATATATAAGAATTTCACAAGCAAGTTATGAAATTATAATTATTATATAATTTGTGTGGCATGAGTTTATTTTATTTTATTGCATAATTGATCAAGTTTGAATTTTATGGTATTGTATTAATCACATGTTTGATTGGGAATAATGATGAGATTTACCACAAGTTTTACATTGGGAAAATGATGAGATTATTATACTGTTGTATTGCATAAATTGCAATTATATGTTTTAAGAACCCTGATGGACTGGATATGGTGAATGTTCGGTACCGTAGTTACAAATGAATATTAGTGTAGTCTTACTGTTGTGCAAGTGTTGGTGGTGGATAGTCAATTTGGCCTGAGCAGAGGTGTACACGCCTGTTTCTGGACCAAGATGTGATAGGTAAATCGATCTTATAGACGTAATATTTTGATTTTGTTAGCCCTAGTGGCTAATGTTCCTCACTCTAGTTTTTGTTTATGATAACAACCCATTAGTGGTTCTTTAGTTTACTAATATCTTTCCTCAAGTCAGTGCAGATAACCAGGTGAACTCTAAATCTAGCATAAGAATCAAATGAACCTTAATGAAGTTATAAGCAAAGACTTACACAAGGAGTACTAAAGGCATAACCAATGAAGTCCACATTTTAGGATTATATGTACTGGGTTGTGTGTGAGGTAGGAATCCATTGTAGCTTTTACGGCATGATATTGGCAAGAACACTTAGCAAGAGTTTGAGCAATTGCATATGCATGCTAGTTCATAGGATTATCAGACTTAATTAGTATTCAAACATATCTTTGCAAGATATCCTACAACTAAACAAACTTTTATAAGGACAAGTTTTTTTAACCAGTTAGTATTTCAACATTTTTCAAACTTGGTCCTCATTTTACTTAAACACTGGTCAAGCACCCAAATAAATGTTTTTAAACAAGTGCTTAGATGGTTTTCTAAAAAAAAGGGGCTGGCTATAGAAAATCGGCGACGGTTTTAGTGAAGATTGCTGTCCTCACAGAAAATCGGTGACGGTTTGGAGAGTGCACAAGAAAACTGGCGACGGTTTGAGTTAAGATCGCTATCCTTATAGAAAATTGACGACGGTTTTTGGAATGATGAGGAAAACCATCGACGATTTCTGGCAGAGACAAAATGCACTAAATGAGTCTAAAACGGCAAGTTATCATTTTGTCTTGACTCAATAAATGTCCAACGGCTACCAAATGGCTAGTTCGTCTCCTTGGCTATAAATATAGCCCTTCAGCATTTATTTAAAACATTGATTGAGCACTTATTGTTAGTGAAGTTAGTTGAAGAATTCATTCCCATCTCCACTTGCTCAAAACTCTCTAGCTATTTATTCTTGTCTACATATCACTTGCTGAAAGAGAGTAGTGTGAGGTTTATACTTGTATCATCAACTCAAGTAGGAGCATTCTACATTGTATCTACTTGCTTTCAAATTATTGGGAGGTTTTTGTGAGCAATTAAAAGGTGCTTCTTGGTGAACACCGCAATACAGCTCTTGGTGAGCAACTAGATTGTAAAGGCTTCTCCGCCAGTGAAGGAGGGTTGCTTAGTGGATTTGGGGAAACCTTGAGTTGGTCTCAAGGCATGGACATAGGCTTGGTGTCAAACCACATTAATATCGCTGCGTTAAGCTTTTCTTATCCTTCCACTTTCATATTGCTTGCTTGTTATTATTTGCCTTGAATATAAATTGTGAGATAATACTCTTGCATCTTGCCAAGATAATTTTGAGATTGTAGAAAATTTTCAAAATCTGTGAAAATTGCGCAGAATGTCTATTCACCCCCCTCTAGACACGCACCCGGGCCGACAGTAGCTTTGGTTGGCCAACCAAGCTAAATCCAGTTTTCAGACCGCACAACCCATCATGGGGGTTAAACATGACATGCATCGGTCAAAAATGAGTCTTTTATACATATTTGGGTATTTATGTAATTATGGCCATTTAATAGGCCTAAATGATGTCTTGGAATAAAGTACGGGTACTTATTTATATATGTGATTGACAGATTACAAATGAAATTTTTATTAAAACAAAATGATGATTAAATTATTTTTTTCACCAAAGCTCATTTTAGCCACACACTGACAATAATATAGTCCTTACTTACTGTGTAGAGACCCGAACCCGTATATAAGTAAAATAAATAAGAAAAGGGTAAAAAGGGAATTACAA